>NC_056743.1:1460398193-1460698193 GCF_019279795.1 Protopterus annectens
GCAATGGCCAGAGTATTGTCCATACCACTCAGCTGTCCCTGAATGTTAGGTACATCCCTGAGTTTGACTGAAAGTCTAACTGTGTCCTTCTTAATCCCTCCTAAAAGTAGTGGCTGTTGAAGGAAAGGTGGTGAATTACACTTACTGACTAATGACAATAAGTAAGAGTTATAAACAACTGTTACTTCAGAATATGTGTATTAAGTCATATGCTCTGATTCTGTCAATGTGTCAAGTTAATAGCACTACTTTTGTAAAAGTGTCCCTGTTCTTCTTGACCTGTCCCTGATTCTGCAGAAATGTGTCCCCGATTGGTGGAGAGTTCTGGTATTGTCACATGTGATATGTGTGATTCATAGGTTCATAGATTGGTACTAGGCTATCAGCCCTAGGGCCTATACAAGCCTAGCCATAACAATTCCCTGGCTATTTCTTCCCACATTATTTACTTTCCTGGACCCCTGTCTAGCAGGGCGACTGACGTGATCCCTGGGGTGAATTTCCTTTCTCCCATCCAGTCGTCAAGGTTCCTTTTGAAGAGGTCGAAAGAGGCACTCTGCTTGACATGTATGGGCAATCTATTTCAGAGTCTGGGGAGTCTCTGGGTCAGGAACCTATCCCTCCAGCATGTTTTGTTTATTGTGATGACAAGGTTTAGATCCCTGGAGCATGTAGCTCTGAGGGATTGGGATTTCTTTAAGTGTAGCATGTCCAACAGCTCTGGGTTTGACATGGCCTTGTATGTTAAGCAGAGATCGCCTCTGAGTAGATGATATGTGACAGAGTATAGCTGGAGTTTTTTAAGGCGGTCAGCGTAGGGCATCTGCTTTAGGCCTGTGATTCTTTTAGTGAGGTATTTCTGAGGCCTTTCCAGTTGTTGCAGATGTCTTGAGAGGTACATGCCAAATGGGGCGATGTATTCTATAATGGGTCTAATGAGGGATGAGTACAGTGGGACAATGACCTCCTTTTTTCTGGATGAAAAGCCCTTCGTGATGAGGTGTGCCACATAGAAGGATTTCCTGACTGTTGTGGCGATGTGGTTATCGAAGGTGAGACCACTGTCCACCTGTGTCCCTAAGTCTCTTATCACACTTTCTGTGTTTAGTGTACTGCCACCTATATGGTAATTCATGGATACATGTTTTTCCCAAAGGGATAACAATACATTTCTTGGCATTGAGCTTGAGCCCATGGCTCTGGCACCAAGCATCTGTTTCTGTAAGGCCCTTTGTAGAGTATCCACATCATTTGGGATTCAATAATGGCTCCCAGTTTGCAGTCATCTGCAAACTTTGTTAGCTCAGAGTCCTTAGTGTTGACCTGTACTTCAGAGAAGTAGATGCCAAACAAGAGCGGCCCCAGGACTGAACCCTGAGGTACTCCACTTGTCACTTGTCTGGAGCTGGATTTGGAGTCAGCTACTTTTATAGTGTGGGTTCTATCAGTAAGCCATTTAGCAACCCATTGGGTGACATAGGGATTAATGCCCAACTTAGTAAGTTTATCTATGATTCCAGAGTGGAGGATGGTGTCAAAGGCCTTGGCAAGGTCTAGATAGGCTGTGTGGACCACCTTACCCTTGTCCATGGCTCTGGAGACTGATTCAAAGAAGTCAATCAGGTTCAGGAGACAAGATCGCCCTTCACAAACCCAAACTGGGTGGGGTCCAGTGTTTGAAGGTTGCCAATGCTTTGTTTATAAGTTCCATGATAATACGCTCCATGGCCTTGCAGATAAGGCTTGTCAGACTGATGGGACGGTAGTTTCCGGGATCCAAGATGGATCCCCTTGTGTGGGATAACTGTAGCTCTGCCACTCAGTGGGCACGAAACCTGAGGTGAGGCTATGATTAAACATGACACTTAGGTGAGGTGCCAGTTCATATTGTAGTTCATGTAGTACACAGCCCGGGATGTCATCTGGTCCCATGGATGCTGTATTCTTGGCTTTAGAGAGTGCGTTTTGTACCTGTGTGGCCATTATTACTGGAAATTGGCAATCTTCCGGTATTGAGATGGGCCATTTAGGGGTGAGAGGGGTGAAGTTGGCACTGAATCGATCTGCCAGGATATTGGCAATATCCTTTGGATCAGTATATTTAATGCCATTCTGTTTTAGCTCAGAGCAGATCTGAGCATTGCCATTTAGATTTTTGACATAGTTATAGAATGCTTTGTGGTTGTCTTTGGAATCTTTGGCAATTTTATTTTCGTAACTAGCTTTGGAGGATTTTATGAGGCATCTCAGTTTCTTACTGAGGCTAGTAAGGAGTTTTGCATCCTGGGATTTTCCTCTTTTCTGCAAAAGTTTCTTCCTTTTGTTGTAAAGTTTGTTTATGGCAGGGGACCACCAGATTGGCTTCATTTTTTTGGATGAGAGGATTTTGGTTCTATTTGGGATGGCACAATTCATGCATGAGTGGATGTGCTCGTACAGTGCCTTAGTGTAGGATTCAGCAGTTTCAGTTCTCGTCTGCATGGGTGCCATGAAGTTTGTCACTTCCGACTTGAGTAGCATGAAGTTGGCTTTGGAGAAGTTTTTTATGGTGGTTTCTTTACTGGGGGGTGGGGGTGGGATGTGGATGTTAAGGGTGATTAGCTTATGGTCAGACCTGACTAACGAGGGGGTGACCATAGGCATGGAGCATTGATTTCCCATGTTGGTAATGACCAGGTCTAGGATATTGGAGCCCCTGGTAGGACTATGGATTAGTTGATCCAGGGCGTTGGAATTTATGAATTCCAAGAACCGTTGCGCAAAGGTGTTGGGACATGAGTAGTTTTCCCAGTTAATGGCAGAGTAGTTAAAATCACCCAGTATTAGGGTGTTTGGTTCTATCTTAATATTTTCCAGTATGTTTAGAAAGGTGTAGTGAGAATCTTGGGGTATGGTGGGGGATCTGTAGCAAGCTACAATTTCGATTGCAGTCTTACCTAGTGTTAGTTGCACTTGGAGAATTTCAGACACATTGTGTTGGCCAACTAGCCTGGTGGTGTGAATATCCTTGGTGAATATTGACACTCCTCCACCTTTAGTGTTTGGTCCTGGTTTGGTGGCGAAAAGTGTGGTAAAGTTGTAGCCTGGTATTGCAGGGTGCTCTCTGGAGCCTTGAACCAGGTCTCAGTTACTGCACAGATATCGATGTTCTCCATTTTTAGGAGTGCCTCGAGAGAGTGCATTTTGAGGTTTAGACTTCTAGCATTGAGTAGCATTACTTTCAGATTTTGCATGCTTGTACCTGTTATGGTGGTGGTTTTGTCCTTTGAAGTTTGCCTAAAAAAGGCACTATAGGGGTGGCAAGAGCCTTAGCCAGTAACCTGAATCCCAGGGGCGACAGGTGCAGACCATCTCTGGCAAAGCATCGTGGTCTGTCAATTATGTCATCCCAGGAAGACAGATACTGGATCCCCTTTGAATGACACCATAAGCTTAGCCAATTGTTGAAGTCAATCATTTTATCCTTATATTGTGGTATCATTCTGGGCGAAGACAGGATGCTACTCAGGGCTAGGGTCATACCTGCCTGGGCCACATGATCCGAGAGCTCTTCCATGTCTCTTTTCATGTAGTCCAGGAGATGCGTCTCAAGTCATTCACTCCAACATGGACAATGACAGAGTCATATTTGTACTTGTTGTGGAGTGACTTGAGTGCATGCGTTATGTGGCGGATCCTGGCACCCGACAGGCAGCTGACTGTAATTTTCTCCTTATTCAACCTGGTGAGAGGGACATCAGTGTGCGGACTATAGAGTCACCTATGACTAAAGTGTTAGGTACATTGTCTTGCCTTAGGGGCTGTTGCTGGGTGGCACACTGGTGTTGTGAACTATGTGACACATTGGTTGTGATTGGCGTTTGTTTCGTTTCAGCTTCAGAGGTCTTTGTTGCTTGGACAGGTTACAGTTAAGGGCCTCTGCATATGTGGATTTAGTGTTGCTATATGTGGGTGTTGGTGGTGTGGGTTTAGAAGGGCTATGTGTTGCTTGAGGTGTAGTGTGGGTGTTAACCTTCTCCTCTTGACTGTTTAGCACAATCTTGGGTGGAGAGAGCTTTGCTTCCATTTTGGCTATGTAAGTGCATCTCTCACAGGTTGTAGTGTTGGGTGGTAGGAGGAGAGGGTTGTCTGTGTACATGAGGCAATTGCTGCATTGCCCCAGTATGCCCAGATTCACCAGGTGGACAGGAGAAATCACCGGAAGCTGACCCTTGGACATGCCTGGTTTGGGGCTTTTTTTCTTTGTAAAGTATAGGAGCTGTTTCCTTAGCAAGGCACTTTGCAATTATAGGCTGTTTAGTGCCTACTATTAATTTCTCCTTGTTAACAAGGAGAGTTCAGTGTTTGTATGAGTTTAAGGCTTCCTAGTGCTTTCCAGCAGGTATTAGAGAAAGTGCTAGTCACAGGGATGCTTAAAGGTAAGATTGAAAAGAATGCACTCTGCAGTGTGCACTAGAGAAGTTAGATGTGAAAGTAGGTAACTTGAGTTTTACCTGTTTAAAATGTTAAGGTTTAGTGGAGAGTTACTATTTTTAAAACAGCAAGATGGATTGAAAGGGGTGGGCACTTTTGTATTTTGGTACTATGAAATACTGTAGGATGGCCAACAAATTTAAATAATTGAAGGGGTGGGATTTCAAAAATAATGATTTTGTGATTACTCACATAAGCCAGTGAAAGTAGAGAGAAATGAGATATATGGTCAGATTAACATAAGAGGCGGGCAACTAGAAAGACAGTGGTATTTAACAAGACAACTAAAATGGGTGGGAGGGCGAGAAAAAATTCTGCCTGTGTTTTGCTTGCATTCTGTTTTAACAGCATATTAAAACTTCAAAAGAGACCACAGCTCTCTCTGTTCTGAGTCAGGCAGAAATAAGAACTGATTAATTAAGGACTCATTCATAAGACAGAAGAGGTCACTTAAGGTTAATCACTTGTTAACAGAGCTAACAGGAGCTTCTGTCTTATGAATGACTCCTTAATTAATCAGTTCTTATTTCTGCCTGACTCAGAACAGAGAGCTGTGGTCTCTTTTGAAGTTTTAATATGCTGTTAAAACAGAATGCAAGCAAAACACAAGGTAAAGAAAACAAACTACAGTATTCAAAATATAGAAAAGTAATACAAAAAATAAAAGCAAACTAACCTTTCCTTCACAGCAAAGTGTAGCAGAGTCTGGATGAGCCTTTCTGATGAGGGACTGTCCCATGCAAAGTGGGAAAGGTGTCACTCCTACAGTCTCCCGTCGTGCAATCTGAAAGGTGGTCAACGTGCAGTAGGTATGCGGTAACATGACTCGGCAGACAGCTGCGTTAACAAACTCAAGTCACATGTCAGCATTGCAGAGTATCGGTTCCCATGTATCAGGCAGATGGGAGCAGATCATATGAGGAACACGCATATAATATGATTACGTCACTGGACAGGCCGCCGTGTCCGTACAGTCGAACGTCTGCCATCGCAAAATGGTTACACATACCCAATACTGTAGTCATGTAGTCCAATGTAATAAGCATCACAAGGGATCGCACACACCCAGCGTGAGTGACAAATGTAAGCAGAAATGTCGGAGAGTGAGCGGCTGTAAGCGTGTTTGTCTACCAGTATGCCAGTAGTGCACTGTCAAAGAAATGTGGAGTCTAAACGTGTATAAGGTGCTGCGACCAGAGGTCAGCAGTGCTTAACACTGTGTAAAGCCACGCACAACAGCTCCCACCTGCTGGACTGTGCCTTACCCGGTTTGTATCCAAAGGCATCGGCCTGTCCGCAAGCAAAGAACCGCCCTATACACATGATGATAGAAGTACCCTGCACACATAGCTCATGTGAATTAACAATAGACCATGGCATATGTACAGACAATAGACCGCAAACACCATACAGCGCAGACATCCAACAGTATAGCAATGTACTGGCAGATATGTCCGGACCACTGGTGTGTGCATGCCTGGCCGTCCTGTGTTTCAGTGTGTGAGCATGCCCAGTATGACTGTTACGCATGTTGTAGACTGACAATACCATCATGTGTGTGAGCATGCAAACTATGGTCAACTGTATTGCATTGACTCTCTTCAAGAGGAATCTTGATGAGTGGATGGGAGATCATAGGTTTACCCCGGGTATCACTTCTGTGTCACTGTTAGACAGAGGCACAGTATACTAACCTCGAAAAAGGGCATAGCAAAATTAATTTAAAATGGGTGGCGAAAGCCAAACATACTCTGGCTAGGCTTATAAATGCCCTAGGGCAGATAGCCTAGTATGAACCTATGAACCTATGAACCTATGTGTCACATGTCCAGATAGTTAGTACTGTGTTGCTGACCTCTCCGTTCTACACAGACAGGTGACATGCTGTGTCTGCAGGGTAGCTAATGGTCATGTGGCATTGACAGTTGCTACATGTCTGCATAGCGTGGGGGGACATGCAACCACAACCACAGTCCTACACAGCACCGTGGGTGGTGCACATGACTCTCACATGTGTAGGTGTGACGGGGGCACAGCCAACAGTTGTACAGATCTGCCGCTACTGTAATGGTCTGCCGGGTACTCCATGTCAGTGTGTGGACCTACCTAAATTGCTGGTTGGAGGGATACCAGGGTACGTCAGTTCCCAGCATTAATTACCAGCACAGTGGTGTTGGACGTCCTAGCTTACACAACCTACATCAAACTGCCTGGCCTGCTGTCATCTGTGTGTGACATAGGGGGTTGGGATCAGTCATTGGGCATATCCATAGGCCATCGTATATCATTTGTCTGTATTGTTCCACATCTGTCCAGCTGCATGGAATGTGTGTGGGCTGTACGGACACACATGATGCTCAGCCTATAATCTGCAGTGGTTTAGGACACCCTGTGTACTACAGGCTACCACTGTGACCCCCGTATGTGCTACAGAGGTCATGGTGCCACTATGGATGTGTACTGTCTGCTGCCCTAACATTTGGCCACCACAGTCACTTGTATGCTCACATACATACCATAGCAATGGGTAAGTACACATTCTAATACAACTGCCACTTGTTAGGTCAATAGACATACCCTGGGTGTGCTCCGGACTTGAGGATGATGCTGGAGTGCTGCCTATGTTGGATGCACACAGTGCACCTCCCATACATGGCCGAGCACAGGTACTGTCATGTTTGGCATCCATTGTACTGTGTGCGGGTCAGAGAGGGGAAATCCGTGGGTACCTACTGTGTCAGTGCATATGCCTTGTGTTGCCTCTTTACCAAGGGCAGGTCATACTGTGCACGGGCTTTCGCCAACTGTGCCCTACTCAGGTAGTTCCTTCACCAAGTCACACTGTGCCTGTACAAGTCTTGGCAGTGGTGTTGGGCTGTGTGGCCCTGCCCCATTCTGTTCCTGCTGCAACTGTTACTGCAGGATAACATTGTGTAGCACAGCAAATACAATAACAACTTGTATGCATGTAGCTTGTGAATACTACAGAGCTCCAACGGATGTGTCCGGATACCAGAACTGTGAACCGAGCATCCCAAACACATACACAAGTATATGTCTTGCCTGTGCATCCGCCTCAGTATGGTGTGAGTGTTCAGGTGTGTGTGCATTGCTGATGGGTGTTATCAGCCACTACACCAGTGTTTACCTAGCATCCCCCACTAGGAGACTGTAGAGGATGTCCATATAGGCATTGGTGTGCTACAGCTGTGTCAGAAGCCATATATCCGACACATCATAGCTTCCAGGGCAGACATCACACACATTCAATCTCATGCCCTGGCCATCGCATATGGCCTAGCTGTTGGAGGGTATGCCACTGCACTGACTGTAGGCCCTACCCTGCTCCCCGGGTGATGCTACATGTGCAGGCTATAGCACCCAGTACCCCAGGGTAGTCATCCATGTGGTTGAACAGATGCATATTGCTGGTCCACTAATCACATGTGTTGAGGACATGTACATGCTCACTAGCATGTGTTGACATGGCATCTGTGAACTGGTGCAATTCTCTGGATGCAGATGCCTGTGAGATACCCATGATATCCCCAGTTGTGCTGTGTGAGGTACCTGTGGCTAGTACACCTAGGCCAACACATCCCATGGTATCCACTGTGATGCATTTCCCTCGGCCTGTTTGATGTGTTAGGCACAGGTCAACAAGCTGCTGTAGGAGGTCTCTGTCCACCCCATAGTGCTCCTACATCCCCGGCCCATGTAGCCCCTGGTAAGTCACCCTCGGTCTATAAAGTCTTATGTCACCCCAGTAAGGTTTGTTTGGCAGCATACACATCCTCACTGCCCCAGCCTCCTGCACATGTTGGTATATGTTGCCTGCTGCAACCCGTGTCATTTGGTTGGAATGTGTCGTGAAATGTCCCTGCAGGTATACACCGGTGGTGTAGAGTGTGGACAAAACCTGTGTGTATGCTGCTTGCTCGCATTAATGTACTGTTCATGTGCGGGCTGGCCATGTCATCTGCTGATTGTGCTGATCAACTCCTGTTTGTGCAGCCTGTACAACCTGACTACCCCACCACTGCTGTCATCCCTCCCAATGTCACCATGCAGGTATAGACACACCCCTAGCTTAGGTGTGCTAAGGCAGGAACACTCCCGAGGCACAGTTCTACAATCTAAGTACAGTATGCCTGACCCCCCTCCCTTGCTGTCAACTATATTCAAGACATGCACCCGGCTGACTACACACATAGAACCCAGGGACCAGCAGCACACCCTGGTGATAAATGTGTTACACCATAGTCAACCTCTTCTGCATAGTATAGTCTTCTAATGAATAGTTATATGACCCATACCGAACCTCCAACATATTAACCACTGCTCAGTGTCGCTCAGATCCATACACAACTGGCAACAGGTGCCTTACCATCACCATATTCGATGTCCCATGGTCTTCCCAGCAACAAAATAACCGGTGTCTACACGACTACAACTCGTGGCCCTGCACACCACAGACGACGTGCATTAACACCACGCCATGGCAGATATACATAGATCCCAGGTTATCACGTACAGATCAATCATCCGGCACAAACATTCAATAGTGCTGATGTCCCCAGACATATGTTCACATCTATGTTCACCTCTACATCTACATATATCATATATATTATTTGTATACATATATACATGGACATATATATATATATATATATATATATATATATATATATATATATACATACACACATATACATGTACACACATATGTAGATATGGCATTTATATCACAACAGCAAACCACATGACAGCAATGCATTAGACAGGAATGGAAAGGAAACTACATGTGCCACCTGCATCATGTAGTGTTGTTACCATCAAGGCATGTGTGTTATGTTGCGTCACACGGGTCAGACCATATCAAGGGTAAGAGTAGGGCTGCTGACAATTACTCACCAGACCTATTGGTGAATGTATGTGTTGACAACCCAGTGTCTTGGCAGAATATGCGGGCTGTGGACACTATATAGGTCAGCAACAAAACAAACTGAACACATCCTGCAGCTAGCCACCCACAGATACCAACACATACGGTATAACTGCCAAACACACACACCTGCCATGCCCTGGAATTGAGCATCTACCTGTCTAGTCTACCACACTACAGCATTATGCAGTAACAGAACATGCTACCGAGTTCCGGCATCACCGCACTCCCACAGGCATACTTCTAGGCGGATGACATCATCCGCAAAGGCAAAGACGCCGATAGGGAATGTATGTGGAGTGAGCCATCTAAAAGCATTACTCTGTTCCCAGGTAGCTGGACACACACACACACACACACACACACACACACACACACACACACACACACACACACACACACACACACACTTGGCAGGGATGGGAGTCGAACATACACCTAACTACCTTATCACACTACAGCATTACACAGTTACAGAACGCACTACCAAAATTATTGGAACACAGCACTCCCAGAGGCATACTTCTAGGTGAATGACATCATCCGCAAAGGCAAAGACGCCGATAGGGAATGTATGTGGAGTGAGCCATCTAAAAGCATTACTCTGTCCCCAGGCAGCTGGAAACACACACACAGTTGGCAGGGCTGGGAGTCGAACATACACCTAACTACCTTATCACGCTACAGCATTACACAGTTACAGAATGCTCTACTGAGATTACTGAACACAGTACTCCCGAGGCATACTTCTAGGTGGATGACATCATCCACAAAGGCAAAGGTGCCGATAGGGAATGTATGTGGAGTGAGCCATCTAAAAGCAGTACTCTGTCCCCAGGAAGCTGGAAACACACACACACACAGAGGCACACACTTGGCAGGGCTGGGAGTCGAACATACACCTAACTACCTTATCACACTACAGCATTACGCAGTTATAAAATGCACTACCGAGATTACTGAACACTGCACTCCCAGAGGCATACTTCTAGGTGGATGACATCATCCGCAAAGGCAAAGATGCTGATAGGGAATGTATGTGGAGTGAGCCATCTAAAAGCATTACTCTGTCCCCAGGCAGCTGGAAATACACACACACACACACAGGCACACACTTGGCAGGGCTGGAAGTTGAACATACACCTAACTACCTTATCACACTACAGCATTATGCAGTTACAGAACACGCTACAGAGATTACTAAACACTGTCCCAGAGGCATACTTCTAGGTGGATGACATCATCCGCAAAGGCAAGGATGCCGATAGGGAATGTATAGAGAGTGAGCAGTCTAAAAGCATATTACTGTCCCAAGGTAGACATGGACAAACACACGGCAGTGGTGTGAGCGGGACAACTGCCTATCTACGGAGCACTATTACAACACTACATAGATATGGGAAGCGCCACAGACAGTACACCCTTCAAGACAGTCAACCAGTGTGTTCAATGTAGGCATCCATCGTGACGTGGAAAATGGACATCTGTTGCCTGGATGACCACCATCACTATACAGGATGTCAATGGCCATGCCCATACACAGAGGCACATCACCGACACAAGGTGTCACTGGGCATGCTCACACACTTAGTATCACACGTCCGTTTGGAATGTACTGTGTGTCCATCTACACAACGGCGTACTGGGCATGCTCACACAATTAGCAGTTGCAAAGGGCCATCTTGCATGCACACGGATTCTAAACAAGGAAGGGCACAGTTTGGAATGTACTGTGTGTCCATCTACACAACAGCGTACTGGGCATGCTCACACAGCAGTTGCAAAGGGCCATCTTGCATGCACACGGATTCTAAACATGGAAGGGCACAGTTTGGAATGTACTGTGTATCCATCTACACAACAGCATACTGGGCATGCTCACATACTTAGCAGTTGCAAAGGGCCGTCTTGCATGCACACGGATTCTAAACATGGAAGGGCACAGTATGGTGTTACTGTCCCCATGTACATGAAGGCCACTCACATGTACTGACTAGTACACACTCCGGAGCCATCACAGATGTCTCAGGTGCAGATCACAGAGGTACATGCCGCAGTCTACTATGTATCCCTCAGACACCACCATGTAGTTGGACCAGCAACACACAGCCATACATTACCACAACACCGTGTGACTCATGACCAGTGGACTGTACATAGGTCTACAGCAACTGTGCAGACTACACATGTACTGACAGGGTTCCATCATGTGTTATGCATTGCAATGATACCACTGTACATAACCAGGTCGGCTCTACACATAACAGGGGCCCTGGGTCTTACAGCTGTGACAGATGACTGTCACTGTACACTAAAGAACACACATTTTTGGATATGACATACATGTAATCGCAGTGGATATGTGCATGGACCACACACACACACAACACATATGTACATAGCATAGCTTTTGCTGTCCTCCGTGCAGACAAGTGGCTACAGCAATCACACGCATGCAAATGGAAGGTAGGTCCATGGCTGTCGAATGCTAACAGTACATGAGGTAGCAATGTTGACCAAGGACACATTCCCTTTGTACTAGTTACCCATGACACCCATCATATCATACAACAGTCCATGTGTTATGTATGTCATCACACATGTCCACCAATTGCAATGCATACAAACATGGCTACATGACAGGCATGTAGGACCAACACACATGTACAATTAGTAGTGTGCATGCAGCTACCATGCATGTGCAGTAGCTGATGTATGTAACTCATCTGTGCCTAACTACAACATGCAGTTGCAATGCAGCCCCATCATTGACACCTGTATATGGTGAAATACTGACAGTACGGTAGGATGTACATCAGGTATGGATGGATGTGTGTACATAAAGTGGTGATCCACCTTTGCAGATGGATGTTTGCCGGGGATGGCTCACAGGTGTGTCACATGCCATCCTACCATTACATGTGCAAACAGTACGTTATGTTACTGTTACTTGACGGTGAAGGCATAAAACCTACACAGCTATCAGGTGTTACTAAATGTTAGTCACTTGATACCTGTAACACTTACATCCTCCCATGTGCATATAGCAGCACAATTGCCAGAGGTAGTGTTGGTACACATAATGCGGCCAATACTGCTGCATGTCTGTCAGACATATCATCATATAGCAGGTGTATCAGTCTGCCATGTGTGTTTGCTTGTGTGACCATATATGCCACATACGGTGGGGAATACATCCCAATTGTTACACACCCCTGTACACTGTTGTAGATATCTGTACATACTGCAGTGTGGAAAGCATGACGTAGGTAGGGGTGGTGTGTGTATCACATACATGTCAGCTGTCTCTATGTGAGTGACATTTGTGGATTCCACAGTGTGTGTGTGTGTGTGTGTGTGTGTGTGTGTGTGTGTGTGTGTGTGTGTGTGTATGTATTTATGTATGGCTATCTGGTGCATGGAGTGAGGGTGTATGCTACCATACAGAACACACAGGATCTCTAACCCCTCATGGTGATGCAGTCTACTACCCTGTTGATGCCATTGGTCTCAGCCATACTGACTACCTGTAGATGTTCATCCTGTACGTCACGTCGTGTGGGTGCACAGTACTGTGAGGGTGATAGGCAGGGGTACTTACCTCAACACTATGGAGTGTGCATTATAGTGTTGCTGACCCCGTGAGAGTGGGCATGTTCCTGTAATGTGACAGGGTATTACTGCTACACAGTGATGCCTCATGCTATCAAGTGGCCTCTAACGTTATCATCGGCCGGACCGCTGTGTACAAACCCTGCACCATGTCAACATACCTGTGATGTGACCTGGTATGGATGTCACATTTCTAGCCACTGTAGCCTATTAAACAGCCCACATGCTTCTGGATCAGTATATGTGTGGACATCTGTGGTATGTTAGCCTTTCCAACAGTCAGGTTGAGGCTACATATAGCATGCTGATATTGCCATACGTGCCTGTGAGTACTCCACATTTACACATGGGAGACTGCAAACACTGATACCTGTAGGCACATGCAAGTAGACCATAAGGAGGGAACCAGGACATCATTACCAACATGCTGTTACTGTTGTTACCGAGACACATACTGTGAACAAATAACAATGCATGATAAACCTGTACTACATGGTATGTCTGGTGTGTGTCAACAGTACACAACTAATGTAATATACACTTCTCTCACTATTCTGTTTACCTGTAGGCACATGCAAGTAGACCATAAGGAGGGAACCAGGGCATCATTACCAACATGGTGTTACTGTTGTTACCGAGACACATACTGTGAACATATAACAATGCATGATAAACCTGTACTACATGGTATGTCTGGTGCATGTCAACAGAACACAACTAATGTAATATACACTTCTCTCACTATTCTGTTCACCCTGTGCATCAGAACATTTGAGCATGTCCCTGCAACCATGGCGTGGATGACAGGGATGCTGCACAGGCTTCATCATATGCACAGGGTGATAATGTTTGCCAGGGGCATAGGCTGCACCAATGGATGACATCATGTGTGTGGGTAAGGGCCAGTGATCTGATTGGACATGTCTGGTCATTATGCATGTGGGTGTTGCGGTGCCCTACAGATGTGTTTGCCATGTGCGTGTATGTGTGCACACAGTTCTGCCTTTTATGAGGCCTACACAGGGGTATTATCGACAGCTCCAGATTGTACAGACCACGATGTACAGCTCACTGTGTCTGGCCACGGTCACGTGACCTGTACCTGCCAGGGGTTGCACGGGCGCTACCAGGCGGAGGTACAGATTGGCTACTGTCCGACGACACATGTCCACTGGAACCGTGTTCTCGCTGGGAACGTCCAGGGCCACGTCCATGTGGCCTTCTGTGTCCTGGTCTGGACAGCGCAGCACCAGCTGCACTGCTACTGCTACCGGCACTATGGGAGCGGGCATGTGAGGTGGCACGCTCACGTTGACCTGCACTAGGTGGTGTAGCTGGCCTACATCCATGTGGCTTACGCCTCACTCCTACTAGATGTTCCAGCACAGACAGCTCATGCTCGTGGATTGCCATGCCATGGTCAAGGATTCTGACCATGTCACCCAATCGCCTGTCCAGAACATCAGCAATCTGCTGTTGAGCATTTGCCAATGCCTGGATGTTGTCGTTTAGAGTACAGATAGCAGCCCTCTGCAGCCTCTGCCCTTCTCTGTTCTGCCGTTCAGCATGTGCCTGCGCCACCATTACAGTCTGGAACATGCGTCTGGTGATACCAGCTGCTGCGCTCTGTCCTGCAGGTGCATGTCTGCCAGAGGTCCTCCTACGAGCAGCACTGGGCACATGCCTGTGTGGCACATCTGCAGTCATTACACTGACACCATGGTGTGGAGACACACCTTCTGTAGCCACCACACGTTCCTGTTCCACGCTAACAGACACTGCCTGTCCTTCCTCTATGGCCACTGGTGATGCGGTATGTGTTGGCAGCAGAACTGTATGCGGGGAAGAGGGGGACATAGCTGGGATGGCAACCATTGGCACAGATTCAGCCCCTGACAACCCTGCCTGTACCTCATGCATATGTTCATCACCGCTAGTATCTGTGGGGACACTAACATCAGATGGACCGCAGGAGGGTAATGCACCTACATCACCTGTGAATGCAAAGAAAGACTCTAAATTACAATAGACACACACACAGACACACAGACACACACAGACGCACAGACACACACAGACGCACACAGACATACAGACATACACAGACACACACACACACACACACACACACACACACACACACACACACACACAGACACAGACACACAAGCGCACAGACAGACGGCATTCAGCATGCATGTGATACAGCAGACGGCATGCAGCTCAGACATTAATAGTGTTAGTCATCATACCTCCCTGGGTTGCACACAACAGCAAGCAGGTGTCATATCAGTAGCCATGCAGTTCACACAATCATGGTAGTAAGCATGCATCCCCGTGATACATCATGTGGACCAGAACAGGTTAACAGTACACATGGCTGACGTGACCTTGACATGTAATCTGCTGACGTGTGCATTAACATGCATACATGTCTGACACAATGGTGTCCTGACACATGTACAGCATTGTTATGGGCATCACATTGCAGTGTTGTCTGTATGACCTATAGGTAGAATGCATGTTTAGCAAATGTGCATGAGCATGGAAGGGTAGTGTGAGCTGTCTACATTGCTATAAAGTGTGAAGCACAGACACTGTGCCATTGCATGGCATCATGAGGCATCTATATTGCTATACAGTGCGTAAGATGCACACATTGCATAGCCATAACTGCATGCATACCCATGACATAACTGTGGATTGTGACCCACGATGCTGAGGTGTATACACACCAAACCATGCTGTGTCATGTGACAGGTCACTGGAAGACCTACAGATGACACCCCTGCACAACTACTACAGAGTCTTAGCTGCCTGGCAACCATGCCCACACATGGCAGACTTGTCAATTCACCATGTCCCACATGACATTGATATACCACACACACGAGGTGCACAGCTAACGGTGATGTCCTACAGCAACAAGGGAAATGTACAGTATCTGTGGCCTGATGTGGTGTCAATGTCTGTGGAAGCTGTACATGTGACTACTGTCATACTATGACACATTCGTGATGTTCAACACATCTTATATGGTAGACTTAAGTGACACCTCCACTAGCTGTGCACAGGATTTTAGGATGTCCAGTGTACCACATCAACTGTATAATCAGTCAACTAAGGCTATAGTTGGACCATGTGTGGACAATGTGCAACAGGGTGCATACACATCACATCTACTGTGTGGCTACATGTCTCTGGCCATCCTCCATGGCCATGTGTGAACATGCGTTGGCCAAATGTTTGTGATGGCCATCTATCTCACATGTCTGTGTTGTCCCATATGACATACACCCATAGATGTCAGATATGTCACCATCCACAGGGCTATGCAGGCAACGGGTTGTATGTTTGGTATGTGGGGTATGTGTTATGGGATGGTGTGACAATATTGCAGCCAGAACACTACGTGTCTGGGACATGTCAGATGGCACATCACAATGTGTGCACCCATTGCAGAGGCATATAACACAATGGTGACTCCTGTGGGCTGCCCATATCCCAGCTCACTGTGTGGTACTGTTTGCGTACCACACATGTGTTGTTCCAATGTATAGTACATATGCCTACATTGTACAACACCTCTACCATTGTATGCACAGCTGTCCACACATGCAGCAATGACAGATACTGTGGTTTCATGTCGGTGTATCATTTCATTAGTATATATTGCACATGGGTAGCCAATGTGAATGATGGGAGATGCGACCTGTATATCGTGACTGGACCAAACATCAAGTGTACAAGTGTTAACTGGCCACATGATGAATAGATCTATGCTTTAACATGCCTGATACTGATGACAGTCTCACCTGCAACGGACTGATGTCTGTGCGGCACACCAGAGGTACCTGTATAGGGGTGACACAGCAGTTTGAACATTATCCATGACTGTATGACAGCCACAGGGTGCACTGTGCATGTTAACACATTCGCCTGTACAATAGCATATAGTATGCACATGTGTGCATACACAAGGTAGCATACTGTAGTATGCAGCATGTGTGTAAACATACCTTGCATATGATGTTACATTACATAATGTACAGTGACACATGCAACTAAATGGGATATAGTAATCATATGTGCAGTACTGACTTACCAGTCAAGTCCAGGCTCATTGGTTGGGAGACACCCGCCTCCATGATGGCAGCTAGTGTTTGTGGATGCTGTTCTGAGGGTGTCCCCAGACTAGCCAGTAGCTCCTCGGTGTGTGTGAGTGGGGCTGGGTTGGTGGCCCACCACCTGTTCCACCTTGTTCCCTGGCGATTCCAGTGGCACACTCTTTCGCATGTCGTATCAAGTCCATGCAGTGTCTGCGCACCTGCTGGTAGGTGCGGTTATGGCCGCCCACATCATTAACCCTCCTGCGAGGATCCTGCCACAGGTCGTCACTCTGCTGGGCATGCTGTGGCACATAGCTGAACAACACCTCATAGTTCTCATGGAGGTACAGGATGAGGACATCAACCTCCTGGCAGCTGAATGCTGGCAGGCGTGAATGAGGCATTATCTGTAAGACATAATGATGGTGACAGGTCACAGTATCACAGAGATGTACAGAGATACTGCTGCACATACATTTGTAGTAAATCTAGTACATCTGCACAGTTATCTTTGCAAATCATCATGACACTGACACGACTGACATGTTTGTGTCACACACATGTAACACCTTATGCATTGGATATCATAACCATATATGTGTGTCACCTCATTACATTGTTCATACTCCATGTGAATGCTGTCTTGATGTGGGCATGTCTGTTTGCCTGCACTGGTGTTCTTACCTATCAGCACATGCCTGGATGTGTCCACAGTAATGCTGTTGACCTTGATGGTGTGTATATGACACATATCAACACATACACTGCCTTAATGGACTTGAGCAGTGACAATGCACACATACACATGGAAACCTTTACATGCATGTGATTTGACATATACATCTACACGGCACTGTACAGTGGTTCAACATCCTGCCACGGATCGCCTGTGTTGCACATGTGATAGACATGGGACAATGGCTAGTCGGACGTCATTCGCAGGGATGGTTATCAACTATAGCATGAACGGGCAAGGTTTCCTAGCTGTATCTGACAGCCATTCTGCCACCGAGAGGTGCATCAGTGCCACATTACTGATCCAGACAGTTGATAATACATCTACCATGCGGTCATCACACCATGTATGACAGAGATGACATGTGCAGCTTTGATGGACAGGGTTGCATGGTATGGCGGGAGTATGTCCCATGTATGGCACAGGGATCTGTCCAGCATGTGGCAATCCTAGTAGTAGGACTGTGGCTGTCCATGACGTCTGTCTTTCAGATCAGGATATGTACGTGTAGCATGTCCAACATCATAGTGTAGCACATGTATTTATGCAAGGTAGCCAGTATGCTGCATAGTGGAGGTGAGGATTGTGAAGGCTGGTATCTCCCATCCACACATGACCAATACCCCTTAAAGGTGATATGTGATCCAATATTGGTCACCCGAGTGCTGAGTATGCCTGTCCAATGATCTCCATGCTCATGGATGCCACCCTGTCATGACATGGGTGCCTCGTATGACAACCTAAGAGGCCAGGAGATGTCACCAACTCAGGGAGGTGAACTGCACAGTACTATCCCTTACAAAGTGTCCATAATGTTGACCGCAGCCTAGGTGGTAGTTAATGGCTACAAGGATATTCACCTAGCAGTCACAATGCTGATATCATCTGTCAGAATGTGCACATATGTCACACACCTCACCCACAAAGCCCATTCTGTATGTTGCTCACAACACTGAGACAGCTATTGCTCATAGGTCATGGCCATTCACATCCTTACATACACAGATGCCTCACATTTGTCTGTGTGGTATGGGCTACAATGAGGGGGGAGTACAACACATTAACCCTGTTTTACTGTAGCTGCCACTGGTGAGATATGCACATGTCACTCTGACACCTTTTGTAGTGTTGATTCTGTCAACAGGCCACTGGTAGAACACTCCTGTGACATACAAAGGTACATGTTGTCAAGCATCCGTAATGTCATCTACATCTGTACTGCTAACATCTACATTGATAATGGTTCATGGTCTTGCAGACCATACTCAGCAGGGTAATAGGGCAGTGCCTCCAATTATGACTGTCGTCACCACTTGTGGGTTGATATTATCCATCACCCTATCTGTATTGCATTTTCATGCTCAGCACTTGTTCATGAGCTACTAATTAATGTAGCACCCATTCCAAATCATTCCTCACAAGTACACTGTCTGTCTTTACATTTCCAGCTTGCTTACAGTACAACAGCTGTTGTACACATGTAACTCACATATCTTGTGAGACATGGTTGAATATACAGGCATGTCCAACTGTCTCGTACCAGTGCTATTGCCTGTCTATATGATGAATATGGCGTACATGTGGCAATAGAGCAATTGTCTCATGTACACAGTCAATGCACACCTCCCAACATATGACACTACAGCCTGTGGGAGATGCACATATGCAGCCATGCTGGGGGTAATGCTGTCACCAACCCTGACTGAACCTGACAGTCATGTGGCGATGTGTAACATTTGCAACACACCCCACTCATCACATAGGTTCATAGGTTCATAGGTTGGTACTAGGCTATCAGCCCTAGGGCCTATACAAGCCTAGCCATAACAATTCCCTGGCTATTTCTTCCCACATTATTTACTTTCCTGGACCCCTGTCTAGCAGGGCGACTGACGTGATCCCTGGGGTGAATTTCCTTTCTCCCATCCAGTCGTCAAGGTTCCTTTTGAAGAGGTCCAAAGAGGCACTCTGCTTGACATGTATGGGCAATCTATTCCAGAGTCTGGGGAGTCTCTGGGTCAGGAACCTATCCCTCCAGCATGTTTTGTTTATTGTGATGACAAGGTTTAGATCCCTGGAGCGTGTAGCTCTGAGGGATTGGGATTTCTTTAAGTGTAGCATGTCCAACAGCTCTGGGTTTGACATGGCCTTGTATGTTAAGCAGAGATCGCCTCTGAGTACGATATGCGACAGAGTATAGCTGGAGTTTTAAGGCGGTCAGCGTGGGGCATCTGCTTTAGGCCTGTGATTCTTTTAGTGAGGTATTTCTGAGGCCTTTCCAGTTGTTGCAGATGGCTTGAGAGGTACATACCAAATGGGCGTTGTATTCTATAATGGGTCTAATGAGGGATGAGTACAGTGGGACAATGACCTCCTTTTTCTGGATGAAAAGCCCTTCGTGATGAGGTGTGCCACATAGAAGGATTTCCTGACTGTTGTGGCGATGTGGTTATCGAACGTGAGACCACTGTCCACCTGTGTCCCTAAGTCTCTTATCACACTTTCTGTGTTTAGTGTACTGCCACCTATATGGTAATTCATGGATACATGTTTTTCCCAAAGGGGATAACAATACATTTCTTGGCATTGAGCTTGAGCCCATGGCTCTGGCACCAAGCATCTGTTTCTGTAAGGCCCTTTTGTAGAGTATCCACATCATTTGGGATTCAATAATGGCTCCCAGTTTGCAGTCATCTGCAAACTTTGTTAGCCAAAGTCCCTTAGTGTTGACCTGTACTTCAGAGAAGTAGATGCCAAACAAGAGCGGCCCAGGACTGAACCCTGAGGTACTCCACTTGTCACTTGTCTGGAGCTGGATTTGGAGTCAGCTACTTTTATAGTGTGGGTTCTATCAGTAAGCCATTTAGCAACCCATTGGGTGACATAGGGATTAATGCCCAACTTAGTAAGTTTATCTATGATTCCAGAGTGGGGATGGTGTCAAAGGCCTTGGCAAGGTCTAGATAGGCTGTGTAGACCACCTTACCCTTGTCCATGGCTCTGGAGACTGATTCAAAGAAGTTAATCAGGTTCAGGAGACAAGATCGGCCCTTCACAAACCCAAACTGGGTGGGGTCCAGTGTTTGAAGGTTGCCAATGTCTTTGTTTATAAGTTCCATGATAATACGCTCCATGGTCTTGCAGATAAGGCTTGTCAGACTAATGGGACGGTAGTTTCCGGGATCCAAGATGGATCCCCCCTTGTGGATTGGGATAACTGTAGCTCTATGCCACTCAGTGGGCACGAAACCTGAGGTGAGGCTATGATTAAACATGACACTTAGGTGAGGTGCCAGTTCATATTGTAGTTCATGTAGTACACAGCCCGGGATGTCATCTGGTCCCATGGATGCTGTATTCTTGGCTTTAGAGAGTGCGTTTTGTACCTGTGTGGCCGTTATTACTGGAATTTGGCAATCTTCCGGTATTGAGATGGGCCATTTAGGGGTGAGAGGGGTGAAGTTGGCACTGAATCGATCTGCCAGGATATTGGCAATATCCTTTGGATCAGTATATTTAATGCCATTCTGTTTTAGCTCAGAGCAAATCTGAGCATTGCCATTTAGATTTTTGACATAGTTATAGAATGCTTTGTGGTTGTCTTTGGAATCTTTGGCAATTTTATTTTCGTAACTAGCTTTGGAGGATTTTATGAGGCACCTCAATTTCTTACTGAGGCTAGTAAGGGAGTTTTTTGCATCCTGGGATTTTCCTCTTTTCTGCAAAAGTTTCTTCCTTTTGTTGTAAAGTTTGTTTATGGCAGGGGACCACCAGATTGGCTTCCTTTTTTTGGATGAGAGCATTTTGGTTCTATTTGGGATGGCACGATTCATGCATGAGTGGATGTGCTCGTACAGTGCCTTAGTGTAGGATTCAGCAGTTTCAGTTCCGGTCTGCATGGGTGTCATGAAGTTTGTCACTTCTGACTTAAGTAGCATGAAGTTGGCTTTGGAGAAGTTTTTATGGTGGTTTCTTTACTGGGGGTGGGGTGGGATGTGGATGTTAAGGGTGATTAGCTTATGGTCAGACCTGACTAATGAGGAGGTGACCAGAGGTATGGAGCATTGATTTCCCATGTTGGTAATGACCAGGTCTAGGATATTGGAGCCCCTGGTAGGACTATGGATTAGTTGATCCAGGCGTTGGAATTTATGAATTCCAAGAACCGTGCAAAGGTGTTGGGACATGAGTAGTTTTCCCAGTTAATGGCAGGGTAGTTAAAATCACCCAGTATTAGGGTGTTTGGTTCTATCTTAATATTTTCCAGTATGTTTAGAAAGGTGTAGTGAGAATCTTGGGGTATGGTGGGGATCTGTAGCAAGCTACAATTTGGATTGCAGTCTTACCTAGTGTTAGTTGCACTTGGAGAATTTCAGACACATTGTGTTGGCCAACTAGCCTGGTGGTGTGAATATCCTTGGTGAATATTGACACTCCTCCACCTTTAGTGTTTCGGTCCTGGTTTGGTGGCCGAAAAGTGTGGTAAGAGTTGTAGCCTGGTATTGCAGGGGTGCTCTCTGGAGCCTTGAACCAGGTCTCAGTTACTGCACAGATATCGATGTTCTTCATTTTTAGGAGTGCCTCGAGAGAGTGCATTTTGAGGTTTAGACTTCTAGCATTGAGTAGCATTACCTTCAGATTTTGCATGCTTGTACCTGTTATGGTGGTGGTTTTGTCCTTTGAAGTTTGCCTAAAAAGGCACTATAGTGGTGGCAGAGCCTTAGCCAGTAACCTGAATCCCAGGGCCGACAGGTGCAGACCATCTCTGGCAAAGCATCGTGGTCTGTCAATCATGTCATCCCAGGCAGACAGATACTGGATCCACTTTGAATGACACCATAAGCTTAGCCAATTGTTGAAGTCAATCATTTTATCCTTATATTGTGGTATCATTCTGGGCGAAGGCAGGATGCTACTCAGGGCTAGGGTCATACCTGCCTGGGCCACATGATCCGAGAGCTCTTCCATGTCTCTTTTCATGTAGTCCAGGGAGGTACGTCTCAAGTCATTCACTCCAACATGGACAATGACAGAGTCATATTTGTACTTGTTGTGGAGTGACTTGAGTGCATGCTATGTGGCGGATCCTGGCACCCGACAGGCAGCTGACTGTAATTTTCTCCTTATTCAACCTGGTGAGAGGGACATCAGTGTGCGGACTATAGAGTCACCTATGACTAAAGTGTTAGGTACATTGTCTTGCCTTAGGGGCTGTTGCTGGGTGGCACACTGGTGTTGTGAACTATGTGACACATTGGTTGTGATTGGTGTTTGTTTGCGTTTCAGCTTCAGAGGTCTTTGTTGCTTAGGCAGGTTACAGTTAAGGGCCTCTGCATATGTGGATTTAGTGTTGCTATATGTGGGTGTTGGTGGTGTGGGTTTAGAAGGGCTATGTGTTGCTTGAGGTGTAGTGTGGGTGTTAACCTTCTCCTCTTGACTGTTTAGCACAATCTTGGGTGGAGAGAGCTTTGCTTCCATTTTGGCTATGTAAGTGCATCTCTCACAGGTTGTAGTGTTGGGTGGTAG
The DNA here is from genome assembly GCF_019279795.1 of Protopterus annectens. NCBI lineage: Eukaryota > Metazoa > Chordata > Ceratodontiformes > Protopteridae > Protopterus > Protopterus annectens. The sequence continues at coordinate 1,460,421,598 of NC_056743.1, forward strand.
GAGGAGAGGGTTGTCTGTGTACATGAGGCAATTGCTGCATTGCCCCAGTATGCCCAGATTCACCAGGTGGACAGGAGAAATCACCGAAGCTGACCCTTGGACATGCCTGGTTTGGGGCTTTTTTCTTTGTAAAGTATAGGAGCTGTTTTTAGCAAGGCACTTTGCAATTATAGGCTGTTTAGTGCCTACTATTAATTTATCCTTGTTAACAAGGAGAGTTCAGTGTTTGTATGAGTTTAAGGCTTCCTAGTGCTTTCCAGCAGGTATTAGAGAAAGTGCTAGTCACAGGGATGCTTAAAGGTAAGATTGAAAAGAATGCACTCTGCAGTGTGCACTAGAGAAGTTAGATGTGAAAGTAGGTAACTTGAGTTTTACCTGTTTAAAATGTTAAGGTTTAGTGGAGAGTTACTATTTTTAAAACAGCAAGATGGATTGAAAGGGGTGGGCACTTTTGTATTTTGGTACTATGAAATACTGTAGGATGGCCAACAAATTTAAATAATTGAAGGGTGAGATTTCAAAATAATGATTTTGTGATTACTCACATAAGCCAGTGAAAGTAGAGAGAAATGAGATATATGGTCAGATTAACATAAGAGGCGGGCAACTAGAAAGACAGTGGTATTTAACAAGACAACTAAAATGGGTGGGAGGGCGAGAAAATTCTGCCTGTGTTTTGCTTGCATTCTGTTTTAACAGCATATTAAAACTTCAAAGAGACCACAGCTCTCTGTGAGTCAGGCAGAAATAAGAACTGATTAATTAAGGACTCATTCATAAGACAGAAGAGGTCACTTAAGGCTAATCACTTGTTAACAGAGCTAACAGGAGCTTCTGTCTTATGAATGACTCCTTAATTAATCAGTTCTTATTTCTGCCTGACTCAGAACAGAGAGCTGTGGTCTCTTTGAAGTTTTAATATGCTGTTAAAACAGAATGCAAGCAAAACACAAGGTAAAGAAAACAAACTACAGTATTCAAAATATAGAAAAGTAATACAAAAATAAAAGCAAACTAACCTTTCCTTCACAGCAAAGTGTAGCAGAGTCTGGATGAGCCTTTCTGATGAGGGACTGTCCCATGCAAAGTGGGAAAGGTGTCACTCCTACAGTCTCCCGTCGTGCAATCTGAAAGGTGGTCAACGTGCAGTAGGTATGCGGTAACATGACTCGGCAGACAGCTGCGTTAACAAACTCAAGTCACATGTCAGCATTGCAGAGTATCGGTTCCCATGTATCAGGCAGATGGGAGCAGATCATATGAGGAACACGCATATAATATGATTACGTCACTGGACAGGCCGCCGTGTCCGTACAGTCGAACGTCTGCCATCGCAAAATGGTTACACATACCCAATACTGTAGTCATGTAGTCCAATGTAATAAGCATCACAAGGGATCGCACACACCCAGCGTGAGTGGCAAATGTAAGCAGAAATGTCGGAGAGTGAGCGGCTGTAAGCGTGTTTGTCTACCAGTATGCCAGTAGTGCACTGTCAAAGAAATGTGGAGTCTAAACATGTATAAGGTGCTGCGACCAGAGGTCAGCAGTGCTTAACACTGTGTAAAGCCACGCACAACAGCTCCCACCTGCTGGACTGTGCCTTACCCGGTTTGTATCCAAAGGCATCGGCCTGTCCGCAAGCAAAGAACCGCCCTATACACATGATGATAGAAGTACCCTGCACACATAGCTCATGTGAATTAACAATAGACCATGGCATATGTACAGACAATAGACCGCAAACACCATACAGCGCAGACATCCAACAGTATAGCAATGTACTGGCAGATATGTCCGGACCACTGGTGTGTGCATGCCTGGCCGTCCTGTGTTTCAGTGTGTGAGCATGCCCAGTATGACTGTTACGCATGTTGTAGACTGACAATACCATCATGTGTGTGAGCATGCAAACTATGGTCAACTGTATTGCATGTGTCACATGTCCAGATAGTTAGTACTGTGTTGCTGACCTCTCCGTTCTACACAGACAGGTGACATGCTGTGTCTGCAGGGTAGCTAATGGTCATGTGGCATTGACAGTTGCTACATGTCTGCATAGCGTGGGGGGACATGCAACCACAACCACAGTCCTACACAGCACCGTGGGTGGTGCACATGACTCTCACATGTGTAGGTGTGACGGGGGCACAGCCAACAGTTGTACAGATCTGCCGCTACTGTAATGGTCTGCCGGGTACTCCATGTCAGTGTGTGGACCTACCTAAATTGCTGGTTGGAGGGATACCAGGGTACGTCAGTTCCCAGCATTAATTACCAGCACAGTGGTGTTGAACGTCTAGCTTACACAACCTACATCAAACTGCCTGGCCTGCTGTCATCTGTGTGTGACATAGGGGGTTGGGATCAGTCATTGGGCATATCCATAGGCCATCGATATCATTTGTCTGTATTGTTCCACATCTGTCCAGCTGCATGGAATGTGTGTGGGCTGCACGGACACACATGATGCTCAGCCTATAATCTGCAGTGGTTTAGGACACCCTGTGTACTACAGGCTACCACTGTGACCCCGTATGTGCTACAGAGGTCATGGTGCCACTATGGATGTGTACTGTCTGCTGCCCTAACATTTGGCCACCACAGTCACTTGTATGCTCACATACATACCATAGCAATGGGTAAGTACACATTCTAATACAACTGCCACTTGTTAGGTCAATAGACATACCCTGGGTGTGCCCGGACTTGAGGATGATGCTGGAGTGCTGCCTATGTTGGATGCACACAGTGCACCTCCCATACATGGCCGAGCACAGGTACTGTCATGTTTGGCATCCATTGTACTGTGTGCGGGTCAGAGAGGGAAATCCGTGGGTACCTACTGTGTCAGTGCATATGCCTTGTGTTGCCTCTTTACCAAGGGCAGGTCATACTGTGCACGGGCTTTCGCCAACTGTGCCCTACTCAGGTAGTTCCTTCACCAAGTCACACTGTGCCTGTACAAGTCTTGGCAGTGGTGTTGGGCTGTGTGGCCCTGCCCCATTCTGTTCCTGCTGCAACTGTTACTGCAGGATAACATTGTGTAGCACAGCAAATACAATAACAACTTGTATGCATGTAGCTTGTGAATACTACAGAGCTCCAACGGATGTGTCCGGATACCAGAACTGTGAACCGAGCATCCCAAACACATACACAAGTATATGTCTTGCCTGTGCATCCGCCTCAGTATGGTGTGAGTGTTCAGGTGTGTGTGCATTGCTGATGGGTGTTATCAGCCACTACACCAGTGTTTACCTAGCATCCCCCACTAGGAGACTGTAGAGGATGTCCATATAGGCATTGGTGTGCTACAGCTGTGTCAGAAGCCATATATCCGACACATCATAGCTTCCAGGGCAGACATCACACACATTCAATCTCATGCCCTGGCCATCGCATATGGCCTAGCTGTTGGAGGGTATGCCACTGCACTGACTGTAGGCCCTACCCTGCTCCCCGGGTGATGCTACATGTGCAGGCTATAGCACCCAGTACCCCAGGGTAGTCATCCATGTGGTTGAACAGATGCATATTGCTGGTCCACTAATCACGTGTGTTGAGGACATGTACATGCTCACTAGCATGTGTTGACATGGCATCTGTGAACTGGTGCAATTCTCTGGATGCAGATGCCTGTGAGATACCCATGATATCCCCAGTTGTGCTGTGTGAGGTACCTGTGGCTAGTACACCTAGGCCAACACATCCCATGGTATCCACTGTGATGCATTTCCCTCGGCCTGTTTGATGTGTTAGGCACAGGTCAACAAGCTGCTGTAGGAGGTCTCTGTCCACCCCATAGTGCTCCTACATCCCCGGCCCATGTAGCCCCTGGTAAGTCACCCTCGGTCTATAAAGTCTTATGTCACCCCAGTAAGGTTTGTTTGGCAGCATACACATCCTCACTGCCCCAGCCTCCTGCACATGTTGGTATATGTTGCCTGCTGCAACCCGTGTCATTTGGTTGGAATGTGTCGTGAAATGTCCTGCAGGTATACACCGGTGGTGTAGAGTGTGGACAAAACCTGTGTGTATGCTGCTTGCTCGCATTAATGTACTGTTCATGTGCGGCTGGCCATGTCATCTGCTGATTGTGCTGATCAACTCCTGTTTGTGCAGCCTGTACAACCTGACTACCCACCACTGCTGTCATCCCTCCCAATGTCACCATGCAGGTATAGACACACCCCTAGCTTAGGTGTGCTAAGGCAGGAACACTCCCGAGGCACAGTTCTACAATCTAAGTACAGTATGCCTGACCCCCCTCCCTTGCTGTCAACTATATTCAAGACATGCACCCGGCTGACTACACACATAGAACCCAGGGACCAGCAGCACACCCTGGTGATAAATGTGTTACACCATAGTCAACCTCTTCTGCATAGTATAGTCTTCTAATGAATAGTTATATGACCCATACCGAACCTCCAACATATTAACCACTGCTCAGTGTCGCTCAGATCCATACACAACTGGCAACAGGTGCCTTACCATCACCATATTCGATGTCCCATGGTCTTCCCAGCAACAAAATAACCGGTGTCTACACGACTACAACTCGTGGCCCTGCACACCACAGACGATGTGCATTAACACCACGCCATGGCAGATATACATAGATCCCAGGTTATCACGTACAGATCAATCATCCGGCACAAACATTCAATAGTGTTGATGTCCCCAGACATATGTTCACATCTATGTTCACCTCTACATCTACATATATCATATATATTATTTGTATACATATATACATGGACATATATATATATATATATATATATATATACATACACACATATACATGTACACACATATGTAGATATGGCATTTATATCACAACAGCAAACCACATGACAGCAATGCATTAGACAGGAATGGAAAGGAAACTACATGTGCCACCTGCATCATGTAGTGTTGTTACCATCAAGGCATGTGTGTTATGTTGCGTCACACGGGTCAGACCATATCAAGGGTAAGAGTAGGGCTGCTGACAATTACTCACCAGACCTATTGGTGAATGTATGTGTTGACAACCCAGTGTCTTGGCAGAATATGCGGGCTGTGGACACTATATAGGTCAGCAACAAAACAAACTGAACACATCCTGCAGCTAGCCACCCACAGATACCAACACATACGGTATAACTGCCAAACACACACACCTGCCATGCCCTGGAATTGAGCATCTACCTGTCTAGTCTACCACACTACAGCATTATGCAGTAACAGAACATGCTACCGAGTTCCGGCATCACCGCACTCCCACAAGCATACTTCTAGGCGGATGACATCATCCGCAAAGGCAAAGACGCCGATAGGGAATGTATGTGGAGTGAGCCATCTAAAAGCATTACTCTGTTCCCAGGTAGCTGGACACACACACACACACACACACACACACACACACACACACACACACACACACACACACACACACACACTTGGCAGGGATGGGAGTCGAACATACACCTAACTACCTTATCACACTACAGCATTACACAGTTACAGAACGCACTACCAAAATTATTGGAACACAGCACTCCCAGAGGCATACTTCTAGGTGAATGACATCATCCGCAAAGGCAAAGACGCCGATAGGGAATGTATGTGGAGTGAGCCATCTAAAAGCATTACTCTGTCCCCAGGCAGCTGGAAACACACACACAGTTGGCAGGGCTGGGAGTCGAACATACACCTAACTACCTTATCACGCTACAGCATTACACAGTTACAGAATGCTCTACTGAGATTACTGAACACAGTACTCCCGAGGCATACTTCTAGGTGGATGACATCATCCATAAAGGCAAAGATGCCGATAGGGAATGTATGTGGAGTGAGCCATCTAAAAGCAGTACTCTGTCCCCAGGAAGCTGGAAACACACACACACACAGAGGCACACACTTGGCAGGGCTGGGAGTCGAACATACACCTAACTACCTTATCACACTACAGCATTACGCAGTTATAAAATGCACTACCAAGATTACTGAACACTGCACTCCCAGAGGCATACATCTAGGTGGATGACATCATCCGCAAAGGCAAAGATGCTGATAGGGAATGTATGTGGAGTGAGCCATCTAAAAGCATTACTCTGTCCCCAGGCAGCTGGAAATACGCACACACACACACAGGCACACACTTGGCAGGGCTGGAAGTTGAACATACACCTAACTACCTTATCACACTACAGCATTATGCAGTTACAGAACACGCTACAGAGATTACTAAACACTGTCCCAGAGGCATACTTCTAGGTGGATGACATCATCCGCAAAGGCAAGGATGCCGATAGGGAATGTATAGAGAGTGAGCAGTCTAAAAGCATATTACTGTCCCAAGGTAGACATGGACAAACACACGGCAGTGGTGTGAGCGGGACAACTGCCTATCTACAGAGCACTATTACAACACTACATAGATATGGGAAGCGCCACAGACAGTACACCCTTCAAGACAGTCAACCAGTGTGTTCAATGTAGGCATCCATCGTGACATGGAAAATGGACATCTGTTGCCTGGATGACCACCATCACTATACAGGATGTCAATGGCCATGCCCATACACAGAGGCACATCACCGACACAAGGTGTCACTGGGCATGCTCACACACTTAGTATCACACGTCCGTTTGGAATGTACTGTGTGTCCATCTACACAACGGCGTACTGGGCATGCTCACACAATTAGCAGTTGCAAAGGGCCATCTTGCATGCACACGGATTCTAAACAAGGAAGGGCACAGTTTGGAATGTACTGTGTGCCCATCTACACAACGGCGTACTGGGCATGCTCACACACTAAGCAGTTGCAAAGGGCCATCTTGCATGCACACGGATTCTAAACACGGAAGGGCACAGTTTGGAATGTACTGTGTGTCCATCTACACAACAGCGTACTGGGCATGCTCACACAGCAGTTGCAAAGGGCCATCTTGCATGCACACGGATTCTAAACATGGAAGGGCACAGTTTGGAATGTATTGTGTATCCATCTACACAACAGCGTACTGGGCATGCTCACATACTTAGCAGTTGCAAAGGGCCGTCTTGCATGCACACGGATTCTAAACATGGAAGGGCACAGTATGGTGTTACTGTCCCCATGTACATGAAGGCCACTCACATGTACTGACTAGTACACACTCCGGAGCCATCACAGATGTCTCAGGTGCAGATCACAGAGGTACATGCCGCAGTCTACTATGTATCCCTCAGACACCACCATGTCGTTGGACCAGCAACACACAGCCATACATTACCACAACACCGTGTGACTCATGACCAGTGGACTGTACATAGGTCTACAGCAACTGTGCAGACTACACATGTACTGACAGGGTTCCATCATGTGTTATGCATTGCAATGATACCACTGTACATAACCAGGTCGGCTCTACACATAACAGGGGCCCTGGGTCTTACACAGCTGTGACAGATGACTGTCACTGTACACTAAAGAACACACATTTTTGGATATGACATACATGTAATCGCAGTGGATATGTGCATGGACCACACACACACACAACACATATGTACATAGCATAGCTTTTGCTGTCCTCCGTGCAGACAAGTGGCTACAGCAATCACATGCATGCAAATGGAAGGTAGGTCCATGGCTGTCGAATGCTAACAGTACATGAGGTAGCAATGTTGACCAAGGACACATTCCCTTTGTACTAGTTACCCATGACACCCATCATATCATACAACAGTCCATGTGTTATGTATGTCATCACACATGTCCACCAATTGCAATGCATACAAACATGGCTACATGACAGGCATGTAGGACCAACACACATGTACAATTAGTAGTGTGCATGCAGCTACCATGCATGTGCAGTAGCTGATGTATGTAACTCATCTGTGCCTAACTACAACATGCAGTTGCAATGCAGCCCCATCATTGACACCTGTATATGGTGAAATACTGACAGTACGGTAGGATGTACATCAGGTATGGATGGATGTGTGTACATAAAGTGGTGATCCACCTTTGCAGATGGATGTTCACAGGTGTGTCACATGCCATCCTATCATTACATGTGCAAACAGTACGTTATGTTACTGTTACTTGACGGTGAAGGCATAAAACCTACACAGCTATCAGGTGTTACTAAATGTTAGTCACTTGATACCTGTAACACTTACATCCTCCCATGTGCATATAGCAGCACAATTGCCAGAGGTAGTGTTGGTACACATAATGCGGCCAATACTGCTGCATGTCTGTCAGACATATCATCATATAGCAGGTGTATCAGTCTGCCATGTGTGTTTGCTTGTGTGACCATATATGCCACATACGGTGGGGAATACATCCCAATTGTTATACACCCCTGTACACTGTTGTAGATATCTGTACATACTGCAGTGTGGAAAGCATGACGTAGGCAGGGGTGGTGTGTGTATCACATACATGTCAGCTGTCTGTATGTGAGTGACATTTGTGGATTCCACAGTGTGTGTGTGTGTGTGTGTGTGTGTGTGTGTGTGTGTGTGTGTGTATGTATTTATGTATGGCTATCTGGTGCATGGAGTGAGGGCGTATGCTACCATACAGAACACACAGGATCTCTAACCCCTCATGGTGATGCAGTCTACTACCCTGTTGATGCCATTGGTCTCAGCCATACTGACTACCTGTAGATGTTCATCCTGTACGTCACGTCGTGTGGGTGCACAGTACTGTGAGGGTGATAGGCAGGGGTACTTACCTCAACACTATGGAGTGTGCGTTATAGTGTTGCTGACCCCGTGAGAGTGGGCATGTTCCTGTAATGTGACAGGGTATTACTGCTACACAGTGATGCCTCATGCTATCAAGTGGCCTCTAACGTTATCATCGGCCGGACCGCTGTGTACAACCCCTGCACCATGTCAACATACCTGTGATGTGACCTGGTATGGATGTCACATTTCTAGCCACTGTAGCCTATTAAACAGCCCACATGCTTCTGGATCAGTATATGTGTGGACATCTGTGGTATGTTAGCCTTTCCAACAGTCAGGTTGAGGCTACATATAGCATGCTGATATTGCCATACGTGCCTGTGAGTACTCCACATTTACACATGGGAGACTGCAAACACTGATACCTGTAGGCACATGCAAGTAGACCATAAGGAGGGAACCAGGACATCATTACCAACATGCTGTTACTGTTGTTACCGAGACACATACTGTGAACAAATAACAATGCATGATAAACCTGTACTACATGGTATGTCTGGTGTGTGTCAACAGTACACAACTAATGTAATATACACTTCTCTCACTATTCTGTTTACCTGTAGGCACATGCAAGTAGACCATAAGGAGGGAACCAGGGCATCATTACCAACATGGTGTTACTGTTGTTACCGAGACACATACTGTGAACATATAACAATGCATGATAAACCTGTACTACATGGTATGTCTGGTGCATGTCAACAGAACACAACTAATGTAATATACACTTCTCTCACTATTCTGTTCACCCTGTGCATCAGAACATTTGAGCATGTCCCTGCAACCATGGCGTGGATGACAGGGATGCTGCACAGGCTTCATCATATGCACAGGGTGATAATGTTTGCCAGGGGCATAGGCTGCACCAATGGATGACATCATGTGTGTGGGTAAGGGCCAGTGATCTGATTGGACATGTCTGGTCATTATGCATGTGGGTGTTGCGGTGCCCTACAGATGTGTTTGCCATGTGCGTGTATGTGTGCACACAGTTCTGCCTTTTATGAGGCCTACACAGGGGTATTATCGACAGCTCCAGATTGTACAGACCACGATGTACAGCTCACTGTGTCTGGCCACGGTCACGTGACCTGTACCTGCCAGGGGTTGCACGGGCGCTACCAGGCGGAGGTACAGATTGGCTACTGTCCGACGACACATGTCCACTGGAACCGTGTTCGCTGGGAACGCCCAGGGCCACGTCCATGTGGCCTTCTGTGTCCTGGTCTGGACAGCGCAGCACCAGCTGCACTGCTACTGCTACCGGCACTATGGGAGCGGGCATGTGAGGTGGCACGCTCACGTTGACCTGCACTAGGTGGTGTAGCTGGCCTACATCCATGTGGCTTACGCCTCACTCCTACCAGATGTTCCAGCACAGACAGCTCATGCTCGTGGATTGCCATGCCATGGTCAAGGATTCCGACCATGTCACCCAATCGCCTGTCCAGAACATCAGCAATCTGCTGTTGAGCATTTGCCAATGCCTGGATGTTGTCGTTTAGAGTACAGATAGCAGCCCTCTGCAGCCTCTGCCCTTCTCTGTTCTGCCGTTCAGCATGTGCCTGTGCCACCATTACAGTCTGGAACATGCGTCTGGTGATACCAGCTGCTGCGCTCTGTCCTGCAGGTGCATGTCTGCCAGAGGTCCTCCTACGAGCAGCACTGGGCACATGCCTGTGTGGCACATCTGCAGTCATTACACTGACACCATGGTGTGGAGACACACCTTCTGTAGCCACCACACGTTCCTGTTCCACGCTAACAGACACTGCCTGTCCTTCCTCTATGGCCACTGGTGATGCGGTATGTGTTGGCAGCAGAACTGTATGCGGGGAAGAGGGGGACATAGCTGGGATGGCAACCATTGGCACAGATTCAGCCCCTGACAACCCTGCCTGTACCTCATGCATATGTTCATCACCGCTAGTATCTGTGGGGACACTAACATCAGATGGACCGCAGGAGGGTAATGCACCTACATCACCTGTGAATGCAAAGAAAGACTCTAAATTACAATAGACACACACACAGACACACAGACACACACAGACACACACACAGACATACAGACATACAGACACACACACACACACAGACACACACACACACACACACACACACACACAGACACAGACACACAAGCGCACAGACAGACGGCATTCAGCATGCATGTGATACAGCAGACGGCATGCAGCTCAGACATTAATAGTGTTAGTCATCATACCTCCCTGGGTTGCACACAACAGCAAGCAGGTGTCATATCAGTAGCCATGCAGTTCACACAATCATGGTAGTAAGCATGCATCCCCGTGATACATCATGTGGACCAGAACAGGTTAACAGTACACATGGCTGACATGACCTTGACATGTAATCTGCTGACGTGTGCATTAACATGCATACATGTCTGACACAATGGTGTCCTGACACATGTACAGCGTTGTTATGGGCATCACATTGCAGTGTTGTCTGTATGACCTACAGGTAGAATGCATGTTTAGCAAATGTGCATGAGCATGGAAGGGTAGTGTGAGCTGTCTACATTGCTATAAAGTGTGAAGCACAGACACTGTGCCATTGCATGGCATCATGAGGCATCTATATTGCTATACAGTGCGTAAGATGCACACATTGCATAGCCATAACTGCATGCATACCCATGACATAACTGTGGATTGTGACCCACGATGCTGAGGTGTATACACACCAATCCATGCTGTGTCATGTGACAGGTCACTGGAAGACCTACAGATGACACCCCTGCACAACTACTACAGAGTCTTAGCTGCCTGGCAACCATGCCCACACATGGCAGACTTGTCAATTCACCATGTCCCACATGACATTGATATACCACACACACGAGGTGCACAGCTAACGGTGATGTCCTACAGCAACAAGGGAAATGTACAGTATCTGTGGCCTGATGTGGTGTCAATGTCTGTGGAAGCTGTACATGTGACTACTGTCATACTATGACACATTCGTGATGTTCAACACATCTTATATGGTAGACTTAAGTGACACCTCCACTAGCTGTGCACAGGCTTTTAGGATGTCCAGTGTACCACATCAACTGTATAATCAGTCAACTAAGGCTATAGTTGGACCATGTGTGGACAATGTGCAACAGGGTGCATACACATCACATCTACTGTGTGGCTACATGTCTCTGGCCATCCTCCATGGCCATGTGTGAACATGCGTTGGCCAAATGTTTGTGATGGCCATCTATCTCACATGTCTGTGTTGTCCCATATGACATACACCCATAGATGTCAGATATGTCACCATCCACAGGGCTATGCAGGCAACGGGTTGTATGTTTGGTATGTGGGGTATGTGTTATGGGATGGTGTGACAATATTGCAGCCAGAACACTACGTGTCTGGGACATGTCAGATGGCACATCACAATGTGTGCACCCATTGCAGAGGCATATAACACAATGGTGACTCCTGTGGGCTGCCCATATCCCAGCTCACTGTGTGGTACTGTTTGCATTACCACATGTGTTGTTCCAATGTATAGTACATATGCCTACATTGTACAACACCTCTACCATTGTATGCACAGCTGTCCACACATGCAGCAATGACAGATACTGTGGTTTCATGTCGGTGTATCATTTCATTAGTATATATTGCACATGGGTAGCCAATGTGAATGATGGGAGATGCGACCTGTATATCGTGACTGGACCAAACATCAAGTGTACAAGTGTTAACTGGCCACATGATGAATAGATCTATGCTTTAACATGCCTGATACTGATGACAGTTTCACCTGCAACGGACTGATGTCTGTGCGGCACACCAGAGGTACCTGTATAGGGGTGACACAGCAGTTTGAACATTATCCATGACTGTATGACAGCCACAGGGTGCACTGTGCATGTTAACACATTTGCCTGTACAATAGCATATAGTATGCACATGTGTGCATACACAAGGTAGCATACTGTAGTATGCAGCATGTGTGTAAACATACCTTGCATATGATGTTACATTACATAATGTACAGTGACACATGCAACTAAATGGGATATAGTAATCATATGTGCAGTACTGACTTACCAGTCAAGTCCAGGCTCATTGGTTGGGAGACACCCGCCTCCATGATGGCAGCTAGTGTTTGTGGATGCTGTTCTGAGGGTGTCCCCAGACTAGCCAGTAGCTCCTCGGTGTGTGTGAGTGGGGGCTGGGTTGGTGGCCCACCACCTGTTCCACCTTGTTCCCTGGCGATTCCAGTGGCACACTCTTTCGCATGTCGTATCAAGTCCATGCAGTGTCTGCGCACCTGCTGGTAGGTGCGGTTATGGCCGCCCACATCATTAACCCTCCTGCGAGGATCCTGCCACAGGTCGTCACTCTGCTGGGCATGCTGTGGCACATAGCTGAACAACACCTCATAGTTCTCATGGAGGTACAGGATGAGGACATCAACCTCCTGGCAGCTGAATGCTGGCAGGCGTGAATGAGGCATTATCTGTAAGACATAATGATGGTGACAGGTCACAGTATCACAGAGATGTACAGAGATACTGCTGCACATACATTTGTAGTAAATCTAGTACATCTGCACAGTTATCTTTGCAAATCATCATGACACTGACACGACTGACATGTTTGTGTCACACACATGTAACACCTTATGCATTGGATATCATAACCATATATGTGTGTCACCTCATTACATTGTTCATACTCCATGTGAATGCTGTCTTGATGTGGGCATGTCTGTTTGCCTGCACTGGTGTTCTTACCTATCAGCACATGCCTGGATGTGTCCACAGTAATGCTGTTGACCTTGATGGTGTGTATATGACACATATCAACACATACACTGCCTTAATGGACTTGAGCAGTGACAATGCACACATACACATGGAAACCTTTACATGCATGTGATTTGACATATACATCTACACGGCACTGTACAGTGGTTCAACATCCTGCCACGGATCGCCTGTGTTGCACATGTGATAGACATGGGACAATGGCTAGTCGGACGTCATTCGCAGGGATGGTTATCAACTATAGCATGAACGGGCAAGGTTTCCTAGCTGTATCTGACAGCCATTCTGCCACCGAGAGGTGCATCAGTGCCACATTACTGATCCAGACAGTTGATAATACATCTACCATGCGGTCATCACACCATGTATGACAGAGATGACATGTGCAGCTTTGATGGACAGGGTTGCATGGTATGGCGGGAGTATGTCCCATGTATGGCACAGGGATCTGTCCAGCATGTGGCAATCCTAGTAGTAGGACTGTGGCTGTCCATGACGCCTGTCTTTCAGATCAGGATATGTACGTGTAGCATGTCCAACATCATAGTGTAGCACATGTATTTATGCAAGGTAGCCAGTATGCTGCATAGTGGAGGTGAGGATTGTGAAGGCTGGTATCTCCCATCCACACATGACCAATACCCCTTAAAGGTGATATGTGATCCAATATTGGTCACCCGAGTGCTGAGTATGCCTGTCCAATGATCTCCATGCTCATGGATGCCACCCTGTCATGACATGGGTGCCTCGTATGACAACCTAAGAGGCCAGGAGATGTCACCAACTCAGGAGGTGAACTGCACAGTACTATCCCTTACAAAGTGTCCATAATGTTGACCGCAGCCTAGGTGGTAGTTAATGGCTACAAGGATATTCACCTAGCAGTCACAATGCTGATATCATCTGTCAGAATGTGCACATATGTCACACACCTCACCCACAAAGCCCATTCTGTATGTTGCTCACAACACTGAGACAGCTATTGCTCATAGGTCATGGCCATTCACATCCTTACATACACAGATGCCTCACATTTGTCTGTGTGGTATGGGCTACAATGAGGGGGGAGTACAACACATTAACCCTGTTTTACTGTAGCTGCCACTGGTGAGATATGCACATGTCACTCTGACACCTTTTGTAGTGTTGATTCTGTCAACAGGCCACTGGTAGAACACTCCTGTGACATACAAAGGTACATGTTGTCAAGCATCCGTAATGTCATCTACATCTGTACTGCTAACATCTACATTGATAATGGTTCATGGTCTTGCAGACCATACTCAGCAGGGTAATAGGGCAGTGCCTCCAATTATGACTGTCGTCACCACTTGTGGGTTGATATTATCCATCACCCTATCTGTATTGCATTTTCATGCTCAGCACTTGTTCATGAGCTACTAATTAATGTAGCACCCATTCCAAATCATTCCTCACAAGTACACTGTCTGTCTTTACATTTCCAGCTTGCTTACAGTACAACAGCTGTTGTACACATGTAACTCACATATCTTGTGAGACATGGTTGAATATACAGGCATGTCCAACTGTCTCGTACCAGTGCTATTGCCTGTCTATATGATGAATATGGCGTACATGTGGCAATAGAGCAATTGTCTCATGTACACAGTCAATGCACACCTCCCAACATATGACACTACAGCCTGTGGGAGATGCACATATGCAGCCATGCTGGGGGTAATGCTGTCACCAACCCTGACTGAACCTGACAGTCATGTGGCGATGTGTAACATTTGCAACACACCCCACTCATCACATAGGTTCATAGGTTCATAGGTTGGTACTAGGCTATCAGCCCTAGGGCCTATACAAGCCTAGCCATAACAATTCCTGGCTATTTCTTCCCACATTATTTACTTTCCTGGACCCCTGTCTAGCAGGGCGACTGACGTGATCCCTGGGTGAATTTCCTTTCTCCCATCCAGTCGTCAAGGTTCCCTTTGAAGAGGTCCAAAGAGGCACTCTGCTTGACATGTATGGGCAATCTATTCCAGAGTCTGGGGAGTCTCTGGGTCAGGAACCTATCCCTCCAGCATGTTTTGTTTATTGTGATGACAAGGTTTAGATCCCTGGAGCGTGTAGCTCTGAGGGATTGGGATTTCTTTAAGTGTAGCATGTCCAACAGCTCTGGGTTTGACATGGCCTTGTATGTTAAGCAGAGATCGCCTCTGAGTAGACGATATGCGACAGAGTATAGCTGGAGTTTTTAAGTCAGCGTGGGGCATCTGCTTTAGGCCTGTGATTCTTTTAGTGAGGTATTTCTGAGGCCTTTCCAGTTGTTGCAGATGTCTTGAGAGGTACATACCAAATGGGGCTTGTATTCTATAATGGGTCTAATGAGGGATGAGTACAGTGGGACAATGACCTCCTTTTTCTGGATGAAAAGCCCTTCGTGATGAGGTGTGCCACATAGAAGGATTTCCTGACTGTTGTGGCGATGTGGTTATCGAACGTGAGACCACTGTCCACCTGTGTCCCTAAGTCTCTTATCACACTTTCTGTGTTTAGTGTACTGCCACCTATATGGTAATTCATGAATACATGTTTTTCCCAAAGGGGATAACAATACATTTCTTGGCATTGAGCTTGAGCCCATGGCTCTGGCACCAAGCATCTGTTTCTGTAAGGCCCTTTTGTAGAGTATCCACATCATTTGCGGATTCAATAATGGCTCCCAGTTTGCAGTCATCTGCAAACTTTGTTAGCCAGAGTCCCTTAGTGTTGACCTGTACTTCAGAGAAGTAGATGCCAAACAAGAGCGGCCCCAGGACTGAACCCTGAGGTACTCCACTTGTCACTTGTCTGGAGCTGGATTTGGAGTCAGCTACTTTTATAGTGTGGGTTCTATCAGTAAGCCATTTAGCAACCCATTGGGTGACATAGGGATTAATGCCCAACTTAGTAAGTTTATCTATGATTCCAGAGTGGGGGATGGTGTCAAAGGCCTTGGCAAGGTCTAGATAGGCTGTGTAGACCACCTTACCCTTGTCCATGGCTCTGGAGACTGATTCAAAGAAGTTAATCAGGTTCAGGAGACAAGATCAGCCCTTCACAAACCCAAACTGGGTGGGGTCCAGTGTTTGAAGGTTGCCAATGTCTTTGTTTATAAGTTCCATGATAATACGCTCCATGGCCTTGCAGATAAGGCTTGTCAGACTAATGGGACGGTAGTTTCCGGGATCCAAGATGGATCCCCCCTTGTGGATTGGGATAACTGTAGCTCTATGCCACTCAGTGGGCACGAAACCTGAGGTGAGGCTATGATTAAACATGACACTTAGGTGAGGTGCCAGTTCATATTGTAGTTCATGTAGTACACAGCCCGGGATGTCATCTGGTCCCATGGATGCTGTATTCTTGGCTTTAGAGTGCGTTTTGTACCTGTGTGGCCGTTATTGGAATTTGGCAATCTTCGGTATTGAGATGGGCCATTTAGGGGTGAGAGGAGGTGAAGTTGGCACTGAACCGATCTGCCAGGATATTGGCAATATCCTTTGGATCAGTATATTTAATGCCATTCTGTTTTAGCTCAGAGCAAATCTGAGCATTGCCATTTAGATTTTGACATAGTTATAGAATGCTTTGTGGTTGTCTGTGGAATCTGTGGCAATTTTATTTTCAGAACTAGCTTTGGAGGATTTGATGAGGCACATCAATTTCTTACTGAGGGTAGTAAGGGAGTTTTTTGCATCCTGGGATTTTCCTCTTTTCTGCAAAAGTTTCTTCCTTTGTTGTAAAGTTTGTTTATGGCAGGGGACCACCAGATTGGCTTCCTTTTTTTGGATGAGAGCATTTTGGTTCTATTTGGGATGGCACGATTCATGCATGAGTGGATGTGCTCGTACAGTGCCTTAGTGTAGGATTCAGCAGTTTCAGTTCCCTGCATGGGTGTCATGAAGTTTGTCACTTCTGACTTAAGTAGCATGAAGTTGGCTTTGGAGAAGTTTTTATGGTGGTTTCTTTACTGGGGGTGGGGTGGGATGTGGATGTTAAGGGTGATTAGCTTATGGTCAGACCTGACTAATGAGGGGTGACCATAGGTATGGAGCATTGATTTCCCATGTTGGTAATGACCAGGTCTAGGATATTGGAGCCCTGGTAGGACTATGGATTAGTTGATCCAGGGCGTTGGAATTTATGAATTCCAAGAACCGCTAGCAAAGGTGTTGGGACATGAGTAGTTTTCCCAGTTAATGGCAGGGTAGTTAAAATCACCCAGTATTAGGGTGTTTGGTTCTATCTTAATATTTTCCAGTATGTTTAGAAAGGTGTAGTGAGAATCTTGGGGTATGGTGGGGGATCTGTAGCAAGCTACAATTTGGATTGCAGTCTTACCTAGTGTTAGTTGCACTTGGAGAATTTCAGACACATTGTGTTGGCCAACTAGCCTGGTGGTGTGAATATCCTTGGTGAATATTGACACTCCTCCACCTTTAGTGTTTCGGTCCTGGTTTGGTGGCAAAAAAGTGTGGTAAGAGTTGTAGCCTGGTATTGCAGGGGTGCTCTCTGGAGCCTTGAACCAGGTCTCAGTTACTGCACAGATATCGATGTTCTTCATTTTTAGGAGTGCCTCGAGAGAGTGCATTTTGAGGTTTAGACTTCTAGCATTGAGTAGCATTACCTTCAGATTTTGCATGCTTGTACCTGTTATGGTGGTGGTTTTGTCCTTTGAAGTTTGCCTAAAAAGGCACTATAGGTGGCAAGAGCCTTAGCCAGTAACCTGAATCCCAGGGCGACAGGTGCAGACCATCTCTGGCAAAGCATCGTGGTCTGTCAATCATGTCATCCCAGGCAGACAGATACTGGATCCACTTTGAATGACACCATAAGCTTAGCCAATTGTTGAAGTCAATCATTTTATCCTTATATTGTGGTATCATTCTGGGCTAAGGCAGGATGCTACTCAGGGCTAGGTCATACCTGCCTGGGCCACATGATCCGAGAGCTCTTCCATGTCTCTTTCATGTAGTCCAGGGAGGTGCGTCTCAAGTCATTCACTCCAACATGGACAATGACAGAGTCATATTTGTACTTGTTGTGGAGTGACTTGAGTGCATGCGTTATGGCGTATCCTGGCACCCGACAGGCAGCTGACTGTAATTTTCTCCTTATTCAACCTGGTGAGAGGGACATCAGTGTGCCGGACTATAGAGTCACCTATGACTAAAGTGTTAGGTACATTGTCTTGCCTTAGGGCTGTTGCTGGGTGACACACTGGTGTTGTGAACTATGTGACACATTGGTTGTGATTGGTGTTTGTTTGCTTTCAGCTTCAGAGGTCTTTGTTGCTTAGGCAGGTTACAGTTAAGGGCCTCTGCATATGTGGATTTAGTGTTGCTATATGTGGGTGTTGGTGGTGTGGGTTTAGAAGGGCTATGTGTTGCTTGAGGTGTAGTGTGGGTGTTAACCTTCTCCTCTTGACTGTTTAGCACAATCTTGGGTGGAGAGAGCTTTGCTTCCATTTTGGCTATGTAAGTGCATCTCTCACAGGTTGTAGTGTTGGGTGGTAGGAGGAGAGGGTTGTCTGTGTACATGAGGCAATTGTTGCATTGCCCCAGTATGCCCAGATTCACCAGGTGGACAGGAGAAATCACCGGAAGCTGACCCTTGGGCATGCCTGGTTTGGGGCTTTTTTTTTCTTTGTAAAGTATAGGAGCTGTTTCCTTAGCAAGGTACTTTGCAATTATAGGCTGTTTAGTGCCTACTAGTAATTTCTCCTTGTTAACAAGGAGAGTTCAGTGTTTGTATGAGTTTAAGGCTTCCTAGTGCTTTCCAGCAGGTATTAGAGAAAGTGCTAGTCACAGGGATGCTTAAAGGTAAGATTGAAAAGAATGCACTCTGCAGTGTGCACTAGAGAAGTTAGATGTGAAAGTAGGTAACTTGAGTTTTACCTGTTTAAAAAGTTAAGGTTTAGTGGAGAGTTACTATTTTTAAAAACAGCAAGATGGATTGAAAGGGGTGGGCACTTTTGTATTTTGGTACTATGAAATACTGTAGGATGGCCAATAAATTTAAATAATTGAAGGGGTGGGATTTCAAAAATGATGATTTTGTGATTACTCACATAAGCCAGTGAAAGTAGAGAGAAATGAGATATATGGTCAGATTAACATAAGAGGCGGGCAACTAGAAAGACAGTGGTATCTAACAAGACAACTAAAATGGGTGGGAGGGCAGGGAAAAAATTCTGCCTGACTCAGAACAGAGAGAGCTGTGGTCTCTTTTAAAGTTTTAATATGCTATTAAAACAGAATGCAAGCATTCTCACAAGATAGTCTCACAAGATCTCCACCAGCACAGGCCACACATACGAGTACAACTTGTGCAGTACCTGTCCATACTCTGTGTAGGCACCAAAGGCAGCCCCCATCACCAAACACAACAACAATAACTTATAGCCCACAGACTCATTTGTGCCCATCACATGCAGCCAATAGGGCGTTATAACATACACAACACACCAGTCATAGGTGACTCTGTAGGTGGTCACACTGATGTCCCACTCAGCAGGCTACACAAGGCAATAGTCACTTACATCTAGCTGTCGGGTAACTGGTTTTGCAACATAACCTAGGCACCCATGCCACACCTCACCAGGTACAATTTGACTGTCATTCTCCATGTTAGTGTGACTTCCCTGAGATGCAACTTCACAGACTACAAGTGCAGGGACATGCAATAGCTCACCGGTCTTGTAGCCCTGAATGTATGGGCCAAGCCCTGGGGAGCATTATGCATTCATCCGGACTTGATACCATTGTACAATGACTGACTGTTTCACTTCAACAGTTGCCTATGCTTCTGCTGTCATTCCATGGCATCTGGTATCTGTCTGCTTTGACTGACATGGTCAACAAAACACGATGCTTTGGCACAGATGACCTGCACCTGTCAGCCCTGGGAGTACAGATAACATGTAAGGCTCTTGCTCCTATACTGCCTGTACTGCACAGTTTCCAATATCATTCACCACCAGAACGGGAACAGGCAAGCAAAACATGGGGTCATGTGACTCAATGCTTGACATCTTCATCTCTGACGGACGCAGCCAAGGCACTCCTTATAATGGACCACTTCAATATCTCTGCCGTGACTGGGACCTGCCTCTAGGCTCCGCAGAGCACACCTGCAATGACAGGTTATACGCAGACCACACCTTTCAGTCATGTAACCTGTACCGGAACACCCACGGCTGAGGGGTTCCCATATTCTACTATGTTGTACACACATCTTGGCTAGTTACTTAGCACAATGCATCAGAGGTGCTCCATGTGCAACTAACTGTGGCCAGAACTGCTATACACATTGTAACATGCTATGGATAAAACAACATACCCCACGGTTACCAGACCTCATTTCTTGGTGTACTGGACAGTAGGGTTCAGACAGGTGCTACTGATATGCGACTGACACTACCCCACACTTAACTGGGATAGCCACTCATGTACCGACACATTAGGCCAATGCTGTCCGGGATTCATAACCTCCACTAGGCTGGATCAACCCATACACACCACCTCCAAGACCAACAATATCCTAGACATGGACACTACCAACATGTGACTGATGTTCCACACCTGGGGTTATCCCCTCGTTGGTGGATTCTGAACATATGCTACTCACCCTTGTTATCCACATCCCGGCACCACACCCTTCATGGCATACACAGTACAAGAGTACTACAACGCCTACTACAGACATCTTATGACAGCAGTAGTTAACGTCATGGCACCCGTGCAGATGGACAATGCACATACAAATGCTGAAACATACCCCAATGCACTTCATTAGCACTTACATGACTGCATGGATCATGCTATTCCAAACAGAGCCATGATGGTACCCACCAGATAATTGACGCCCCTCTGGGGGTCCAGTTCCATGGACATAATTTACAACGAAAGGTGGAGGATGTTGCAAAGTGGAGTACAATCACATGGGTGGGGTAGCTCACTGGTCAGCCTCAAGTAGGGCTGCAGGATCCCTCATCACATACTCTGAACCTAGCTATGTAAACATTACTGTGACACATTCCAGGGTGTACCACAAGGCATTATGGAGGTATGTCAGTAGTCAATGGCAATACCCACATCTGCTCTGACATACAACAGTTACTCAGGAACATTACAGAACCGGGTGATGTTGGCAACATGCTGGTGGATGGGTTCAATGCTAACATTACACACTCTCACTCCCTACAGGGCCACAATCCCTGCAGGAACAGTGCGGTGTCCCTGCGGTCACAACTACACAGTACTAACCTGCACTCTCTAATGCCTGGAACACTGACTCCATGTGACCGTC
This sequence comes from Protopterus annectens, assembly GCF_019279795.1. Lineage (NCBI taxonomy): Eukaryota > Metazoa > Chordata > Ceratodontiformes > Protopteridae > Protopterus > Protopterus annectens. The sequence continues at coordinate 1,460,443,476 of NC_056743.1, forward strand.
CAACATCCCAGGCTGTGATTTACACAAACCTCTGAATGACATGTCTCCCCACTTGGCCACCAGATTCAGTAATAGCCTTGTATCAGACATTGTGGCCCCTGAATGGCACACAGCAACAGTTATCATACTCCACACAGGTGGCGCCACAATGAACGAGAGGGACTATTGCCCTATACGCCTGACTGGACTGTTCTGCAAGGCTATGGGGCACATCATCATGGAAGTCATTCACAGAGACATTGGTGGGCTCCAGTCTTGTGATGCCACCCAGGTTGGACATGTTAGGGCCTGAGCATGGCTCCTACACCTGGTGGACTCCTTTGATACAGTTACCAGGGTAGTTGATGATGGTAGGTGGGTCTACACAGCCTACATTGTCCTCTCAGTGGCTTTCAGCACCGTTCTTCATTCTGGTATTGACAACATACACATCCACCTGCACATCGACCCCTATGTCTCAGGATGTTATGCAAAGTGGCTCACGGACATGACCCACACAATGAGGGTAGCATACCATAGTACCTACTGTATTTCAATTACACTTGGCGTACCACAGTCCTCAGTCATAGGGCCCCTCATGTTCGGTATATGCTTCCCTGAGGTACAGGCTAGCACAGAGGGACTTTCCCTGACTAGCTTTCCAGACAACTGCATACAAAGCACCATGATTGATCCACCAGCTGATACTGACTCCCTCCATAAGGATGTCACTGTGACGGATACCTGATATCAATATCATGGCCTCAAGCTGCATGACACAAGGTTCATGAACATCCCCTTTGCATTGCACCAATCACCCACTGACTATCACATAGGTGGTAGTCCCCTACATACATGTCACATTGTACGTGATCGTAGTACACACGTATGTAGCACCCACTCCTTTGATAACCATATTGCCACTGTGGCATGGATATCCTTCTACGTGGCCACCCTTATCTGTATTGGGTTTGTAGCTGGAACATAGGCATCCATTGTACCTCTGAACTCCTGACGTATACACACATTCAAGGGTACAACACCCTGTTTAGGGTGTACCTTACAGAACAGCTACGGCTTTACATACCACAACATTAACACGCCATGAGGATTATTGAGCTCCGAAGGTTGACGTATGCAGAAGAACTACAGACACCACGACTGTACACACATGCATACTACATACTCTGGGGTGACCTCTGCTGAACAGACAGGGCCCATGTCCACAACAATATTCATGGATATACTCCACATAAGTGACATAAGCAAAAGCCACTGTGAGCAACATGCTCATGGATATGTGCACACATGCAACGATGAGTGGAATGTGCTTGGGGTTACATTCCCAAACCAGACACTCACCATGCTTTGGAACATGATTCCTATGTACATCACGCAGGGACACTCAGTAGCACTGTTCATGTGATACCTCACTTGGTGGATGGGAGACACACATGTATGCCAGGGATCACTGCAGTGGCTGTACTGTGCAGAGGTGCAGGTAACACATGTCTCTGCTGTTCACAGACAGGACACTACCCTGGAGAGGTGCCACTGGTGTAAACACTGTAGTTGGGCTTACACATAGACTTGCCAGACTGCATAGTACCCCACTATGAACCTGTGAAGCTATTACATGTCCTTTCTGCACGGTTAATTGAGTAGCTCTTCCATTTCGATTAGCTATCATGCTGTTACAGTGTCCCGTGACTACAAGCCATATGTATCCTGTTATTGTATATTGTACATGTCAATAGACAATACCTTTGGTATGCATGATATGCCAGTTATGCTGTGTAGAATATCTGACATATCTACCTACAATACTGTACATTACACATATTTTACATATTATCCCATAATGCAAAGCATACTTGCACAGCGGGACCACCTTAGGCATGTCATTGTCGTTATATGCCCATACACATGCCTACTGTGACAGTATATCAACATATACTATCCCCTGCTATGGCACAAACTTGTTGGACATACCCTACCACTGACGGCAGGTGGTATGGAATTGTTCTGTTTAAAGCCCTCATGTAGCATCCCTTGTGGTGTCTGTGATGTTTAACTTGTGGGCCACTGCAGGACACACAATTTCTACAAGCGTTACTGTTCTCAGCAAGACATCACTACATAATACCTTTTCCCACTTTATGCATTGTGGACACTTTTAATTAATACAAAACAGGCTATACATACACGAACATACTGAGTTTTCTACATACCTTGTTATCGTTCCGAACATCCGTAACTATCTCTCTTACACTGTTTAAACAGTTCTATGGTATGAGCATACGGTTTGAATGTCTGGCAAGTCATCCTTATATGCGTCGATACCTGTAACATGTGGTTTCCTCCCCCAGTTGGTGTTCCTGAGTGAATTATTACTTGCACATCAGCTGTGCAGCTGCTCCATTCACCAATTATGCGGCAACAGTGGGGTATAATTGCATTTTCCACTTGGGCGATACCCATTTGCTTTCGGGGAGATGGCCTGTATTGTGTTTTGTTGTGTGTAATTGCAACTGCTATGTGTAGAGACACGGATATTTTGGATTCATGTCCCCCATGGATTGTGTGTGATGGCTAGAGTATGTGGTTCTACATGTGAGTGTACCTGTCATCCCAACCATCTGATAAGGGACTATTGCAAACAAAACCTGTAACATCGCCGTCTGTTCCATTGTACAATGGCTATGATTTCACATGGCGCCTTTAGAAATGAGTCTCTCACAAGGTATGTTAACGCTTCTGCAGATGTAATTGAGTAACTGGATGTTTGTGCTGTAATTACAGTCTGTATTGCTATAGTTTCTTGTGTGAGGGATGTAGGTGTGTGTACGTAGCATATACAGGTTTGTGGGTCTTGTATTTCTACATATTCCATATATGTGTGTGGGCTCCTTCCCTAATTAAAGACCTATCAGTTAGTAGACTTTTGTTATGGGCATATACATTGGGCCGTTGTTAATTGGTTTCTATATAGTATGCAGGTGAGGTCGATACTTCCATACCTCTGGAAATACAGCGATATGTAAAGGAATGTTACTAAATGACAGCTGTCCCGTGTATTTCTGTCCCAGATATTTGCACTCATTGCAGTTGTGTTGGTAACTGAACCTCTTTGGCATGGGTTGTCATCTTTTCAAATGGCCATTGTGGGACACTTGCAGGACACACATCGGTGTTTACAGGCCGACACATACCCATGGTCAGTACACAGGATAGCACATACTTTTATCCTCAATGCATACTTATTGTTGTAGGACTTTGGCTACTTATCATATTGCATGTAACATTTACGTTTCTTACATACAGGCATAACTATTTAATGCAACTATTACATAATATATGGAATATAATAATGTCCTACAATCTCAGACATTTGCCCTTTTTAATGATTTATGTCAGGACACAAATGCCCATGGAGGGGCTGTCCCTCCTAATGTGGGACAGGTGGTAACCGTATGCCTATGGCTAGCTATAACCACACCTACCGTAATGATCTACCTCCGGGTTGGCACTAACAGACACACGATACAGACACACACACACACACACACACACACACACACACATTACAGTCACACAGACACGCACATGGCACCCTAAACACACACATACACAGACTATGGCAATCACAAACACAGTTGAACACAGTAGCTACGTGGACCGCAACACTGGCAGCGGTAACTAAATGTCCCTTCATATCGTGATAATATTACTCACGGTTCTAGTGTTCCGGAACTGTGTTCTTTCAGTCTTTCAGCCTCGTGCTTACGCGTGTCGATATGTGACACATTCCATAGTTGGCGGTATCCTATTTATTTGTACCTCCATGGTTGTGTGCATGTTGTTGACCTATCTATATATTTGCAGTTATCGGTGAATCCGTATATATCAATATATATATCTCTCTATCACCCTTTCTATCTGTATTATATATATATATATATATATATATATATATATATATATATATATATATATATATGTATATATCTGACAGAGAGAGTGACAGGCAGAATACACCTTTCATTGTGTACTTGTCGGTGTATACTGTTTCCTGGACTCCACACGTTTGTGTTTGAACCTGTCACATTACACATCTGCCGTAGGTACATCTTGGCTACCATAGTGTTAGGTTATTGTGTACATGATTGCATGTTCTACTCCTGGCAGTGGTTGTTTTACCCTTCAGAGCAGGCACTGTTAGTACAGGGGTGAATAATGCTGGTTTCACCTGTTCTGGACATCAATGACCATGATCTGTGTGATATTCAGAGAAGCTTAGCCCTGTTTCGCTCATATCCGTATAGTCGTATTTAAATGACACTTAAAAGCACTGGGCAATGCATATTCCCGCTAACGTGTGCTAAACATGATCTGATGACCTGCATCCGACATGCATTATTCTTGCTTCGGGATTACGTTACATCCCTTGCAGGACGTGGGACCGGGAACATGCACAACGGTCACTGCATTTACCACTTGGGCATCTGGGATTTGTACACGTGTTATGGCATTTTGTATGTGGACTATGCTACAGCTGTTACTCCATACTGCAATCACATGGGTAACTCAGTTAGTTTACATATGGATGAGTCCTATTAATGGTATGTCCATGTGATGTTTAATGGATGTGCTCCAGCATTGGGTATGTATATCACAGTGAGCCACACACGATAATGTGCTACACCTTCAAATGACCGTAGGTGGAGCATGCTGGGGTGACAGATACCTCTCAGGGGTACACCCCATGCCTTGACACGAAATCCATGATTACATTATGTGGAGCCCCTCATTAACGCACCAGGGAATCCGAGCAGAGTGTGTGGAGAACAGTGCTTACACACATGTGATCCCGTGATTGCCTCTGCTCCACTGAGCGACAGTTGGTTACTCGATGTTGTGGCGACAGCAGACACTGTTTGCCTCGATTGGTGTATGGCCTCTGACAATCGAGCGTGTACCTACTGATGTACCTAGGAACCTATACACACGGTACCAACATATGCTGATAGGTGCATGTACTGTTCAGGTGTTGACATTCCTTGTTCCAATAGCTGTTGTGTGTACAATGGTTGAGGGCTACCTATGTGGGATTCACACAGTAGCCCACCTATACATTACAATTTGCAGGTGGTCGTGTGTGTGTGCCATCCATTTTACTGTGTGTGCAGGTGGAGAGGTGCGTCAGTCCATAGGGGCCTACACTGTCAGAGTATGTGCTATACGTTCCCTCTTTGCCAAGGCATAGGCATATTGGGCACGCCTCCGTCTGCCTACTGGGGCTGGCACAGGGTGTTCGTGGTCTGAATCCCTCTGTGCCTGTGATGGCCTTGGCAATTGCGGTGGGCTATGAGGGCCTTCACCATTTTGTCCCTGCTGCAGCTGTTTCCGCAGGATCATATTATGTAGAATGGCACATACTATGAAGATGTGGGCACACGTGCCTGGAGAATACTGCAAGGCTCCACCAGATGTGTCCAAGCAATGGAACCGTGATTTCAGCATCCCGAACACCCGCTCTATGATGATTGTGGTTTGTACGTGTGCCTCATTATGGCGTACTTGCATGGGTGTGTGTGCATTTCTGATGGGAGTCATCATCCACGGCTCCAGTGCATAGCCAGCATCCCCACAAGGTGGCCATGTGGGATGTCCCCCCTGACAAATACCTGATACAGCTGTGAGGCATGCCAGATATGGGAGTCATGGTAGCTTCCAGGCCTGCCAGCACACTCATCCATGATAATGCCCTGGGCATTGCACACTACCTGGCAGTTGGAGTGGAATCCCTTGCGGTTTATGTAGCACCTACCATGCTCACCGGGTGGTGACTTGATATGTATGTGCATGCAGTCTATCGCACCCAGTACCTCTGGGTAGTGTGCCACATGGTGGAAGTGACGCATATTGCTGGCCAACTCCTCCTGAGTTCAGGGGAAGTATATATGCTCATTGGCATGTGGTAACATGGCATCCAGGAACAGGTGTAGTACCTGGATGCTGATGCCTGTGAGATCCCCATTATATCTCCAGTTGGCCTTTAAAAGGTACCTGTGGCTAGTATTCGTAAGCTTACACATACCTTCATGTCCACTGGGATGGGTTCCCCTCTATTGTTTCTGGATCTCAGGCGTGGCTGGCACAGCTCAACTATTTGCTGTAAGATGTCCCTGTCCACCCTGCAACGCTCTACTATCTCCAGATCATGTAGCCCCTGGTAGGTTACCCTTAGTCTGAACACTCTTCTCCTCCTCCGGGGCCTGTGGTGGTTGTCAGCATCATCTTCCACAACACCGTCAGTCTCTAACACATGGTGATGAATCACAGCTATGGCAGCTCCCAACATGTACATTTTAAAAGTTCCTCGTGTGTTTACACCTATGGTGCAGTGTTTGGGAATACACAGGTGTGGGTAGGGTGCTTTCACACTTATACTATTGTGCTGAGAACACTGATGATGTCATAGGGTGTGTATGTATGATTGTAGCTACAGGGTATCTTATGTGTTTTACTACAGGAACTACTATTGTGGTGCCTTTGGTGTTGAATTACATTTGGCTGCTGTGGATTACCTCTTGCCCTTCCCTTTACATTTCTTCATGTTTCACCTACCATTTTCTGGCATGCATCCAGCAGCCTGCTTTCATTTGTACTTTCCTAGACCTGGCTTATCTTGCATAATGTGTTCTATTGCCGGTCTACTGTAGGTTTGCTTTGCTCTGCTATGACAGTTCTCCTTTCTTTGCAATCCGACACCTCCCCTATCCTGTTTTGCAGGTTTCTGCGAACAGACTTGTCAGCTGCCGTTGATTGCCCGCTGTGAGTTAATAGGTGTTAATTGCTCAGTTGTACTCCAATTACCCTACTGCGGCATTTCCTTCTTTTCTTCCCCTGACCTTCCTGTTTGTGCTATGGTTCGTGGCACGTGCATCTGCTTACCGGGTTTTGGGCATGTTTTCATCCCCGTACACATGCGCTTTCGGGCACCATATGTGCTCTCAGCTAAACGATGCTATACCTACCTCCCCACCCATGTCCTGTGGCTTTGCTTAGCAATGGCCAGGCCAGATTTGCATTGCTCCAATGTGCTTACAGCTACGGTGGCACACCCCAATGCTGATGTCATGTATACCTCTGAGCCACTCCTCGGTGATGTAGTGCTGCGCCGTATGGTACATCCTTAATCCGGCGGGACGTTTGCAATTCAGTATTACCTGCCTCATTTGCATGACATTGACTAGTAATTCATAGTTACCACGCAGAACACTGTCACAGACCCTTAGCAACCCTTGCAGCTTGGTTGTGGTGTACCATGCATACCACTGAGTATTATGGTGAAATCCTGATTTGTATTACATTGCGATTTTATGACATTTGTATATATTTTCTTTGTGTTCCCATTTGCGCACACATGCCCTGCGGTTGTACTTTTTGTTACTGTGGACATGACATTAAATGTTGCTTTTTAGGTGTTGTGCATCTTTTCTTATGCCATTGGCTGTATATTTAGCCATTGGCATATGTTAACTTTGTAATACATGAGTCTGGTCTGCTTTCATAGCTCAGATGTTCTGTTTGGAAAAATGTAAACCGTGTTTTTTGGTTTACATTTCCGTGGGCTTACGCTACGCCTGCACCAGTTCATGAATCGCTATGTACCTTCATTTGCATAGTGTGGCACTGTGTATGGGGTGATTAGCATACCTAACCCGAGGGCTGCGCAGTTCTGGTGTACGCCGGTAGTGCACGTGGAATTGGATCGTACCTGAATCGCTCGGCGGCCATATTTGGTGTTATACTGCCTACGCTACGCCTGCACCTGGTGCAAGCTTCATGAATCCCGGGGAGTATGTATAGTTTAAATGGAAAATGATGTTATGAATTATTATTCATAGTAAGGGAAATTGTGGATGATATTATAAACAGAACTGATGAGACCAAAATTATAATAGGAAATTTAAATAAAGCATTCGATATAGTACAACAAAAATGTTTATAGACAATTATGGAAGAGTATAACATTAGTAAGAAAATTAAAAATGTATATTGTTCTGCATGTCATAAAAATAAAGTAAGATTTTTTTTGTAAATGTATGGTTAAGGAAAGTAATATATATATATAATCTATATATATATATATATATATATATATATATATATATATAAAGAATGCATAATTCAGGGATGTTCTATGAGTAGTCTATTATTTGCATTAGTTATGAATGTACTAGTCAGAGATGTAAATTTTCATATGAAAGGTGCTATTTATATTACTAAAGAAGGAATAAAAATCCAGTTATATTTACATATGCAGATTATATGTTAATTATGAAAATACATTATATACATCAACATTTAAATATAATAGGCATTACTTTAAATATAGAAAAAAGTAAAGGACTGTATAATATAGTAACTATAAGAGGAGTATCTTTTTCAGTGAAAGACATCTCTGTGTTAGGTATAAGATTTGGGGGTAAAAATGTGAGGAATGATGAAATAAGATAATAGATGAAATAAAGGAGCTTTGTTATTTTTGGAAAATATACCAGCTATTATTTAATAAAAATGTTTATTAGATTAATTCAGTTATACTGGGAAAGACTGCCTATATGTCTAGTTTTTAAATGTTGCCAATAATCTATGATAAAGAAATATTATTAATATTTTTCTTTTATATGGGATTCAAGATTGAACCCAGTGAAGAGAGGAGTCTTATATGCAGACAAGTAAGACTGAGGTTTAGGTTTAATAAACCCAATTGTTTATGCTGCTTTTTTAAATGTGTACAAAGTTTTGTTTTAGATAAATGATAAAAATGAAAAGTTACTCGTAAATTTACTAATGTACAAATATGAGTGGCACTAGGATATAGCAAAACATTTCTAAAGAGCAAAAGTATGTTTAAATGAAGACATGAGATGTCATCAAGAAACAATTCTTTTATAGAAAATAAAAATTGATGACATAGAAAATAAGAGGAAAGTGGAGTATAAAAATATTTTGATACAATATTATTACATTAATCCTTTGACTGAGCTACTGAATGAAAAAGTTAAAGCTATAAAAGTATGAAAAGCATGGTGTAATAAGCAAGCAGAATATCAAGATGTTTTATGGAGATGAGTGATTAATAAATTACCAGTAAAAGGAAATATGCTATATATAAAAAAATCAGTCAAAAAGTGTTTGTACATCATGTAGTAAAGAAGAAACTACGGAACACGTTTTCTTAACGTATATAGGTTACAAAATTGTGGGACAAATTGTGTAAAGAAAAGGTCTTTGAAATTATAAAGGACATAAATTAAATGAATATGGATATGGCTATGTATGGATATTATAATCATAAAAATAAGGAATATGTTAGCAAAATTGATAAAAGACAGATTTATGTGCAATTCTGTGTTTATAGTCTATTTAGCAACTTGTGAATCTTGCAAACATTTTTTTTGTTGTGAAAGCAATTCGGAAGATGTCTAAAAGAATACATGAACATACTTCTGCTATTTGGAAAAATTATTTTACAAATGCTTTGGCTAAACATACTGCTAATTGTAGAGATTTTAAAAAAGTTTCTATTCTTTGTAATTGATCATGTTATAGAAACACCTATATGTGGAGATATTAATAATATTCTGGAAGTTAAGAATTAAACTGGCAAATTTTATTGATTGCAGATAAATCACCAGGATTAAATGAGAATATTAATATCCAGTGTTTATTGAAATCACAATGTATTTAAAGATTATACACGCTTACTTTTGTCTGGCATTATATGGAGTATTTTTTAACTGCTTTTCATCACTTTTTTATTTATTGTTTTATATAAGCTTTGTCTTTACTGTTGTCTGGATGAATGATTTGGTAAAGTGGATCAATAGTTCAGAGTAACGGTGAGTGTGGAAGAGAGGTGAAGAAGAGAGTACAGGCAGGATGGAGTGGGTGGAGAAGAGTGTCAGGAGTGATTTGTGACAGACGAGTACCAGTAAGAGTGAAAGGGAAGGTCTACAAGAGGGTAGTGAGACCAGTTATGTTATATGGGTTGGAGACAGTGGCATTCACAAAAAGGCAGGAGTTAGAGCTGGATATGGCAGAGTTTGAAGAGGGTGGACAGGATTAGGAATGAGTATATTAGATGGTCAGCCCAGGTTGGAAGGTTTGGAGACAAAGCCAGAGAGGCACGGTTACATTGGTTTGGACATGTGCTGAGGAGGGATGCTGAGTATATTGGGAAAAAGATGCTAAGGATGAAGGTACCAGGTAACAGGAAAAGAGGAAGGCCTAAGATAAGGTTTATGGATGTGGAGAGAGAGGACATGCAGGTGGTTGGTGTGACAGAGCAAGATGCAGAGGACAGAAAGAAATGGAAACAGATGATCCACGGTGGTGACCCCTAATGGGAACAGCTGAAAAAAGATGATGATGATATAAGCTTTGTCTTTAAACATTTCAAATTAATGCTGATCAAATTTTTTATTATGACAAATAAGGGTATTTAAATGAGTAATGCTGGATTTTAGTTAGCTCTAATGAAGTTCTAATAAATGAAAGGACAGAATGAAAGTGCTTAGCTATATTATGCTCCTGACCGTGTATTTTGTTTTAGTAAAAGCTTGTGTAGTGGTTTGCTGTTTCAGTTTTTCATAAGACACTTTGTTTATTATTCAGTTTGGTTTTTGGCATTGAACATCAGGTTTTTAAAATAATAATAAAAAATAAGATATTTTATATATGATTGTATGACAGTAATGGAAATGAATGTAAAATTATACACTGTATAAATTTGTAAATGCACAAATATGAAAGTTTGTAAAATGTATTGTAAATAATATTTTTTAAATTAAATAAAGAACCCTTATCCTTTTTAATGGGTGCCATATGATCTTTTACATTTTTTACATCTAACTGGTCTACAACCAACTTAAGTAGATAGGACCTTGGTTTAACATTTCATCCGAAGGATGACACACTCAAGAGTGCAGAACCCCTCCCCCCATGCTGCTCTGCAGTGTGTCAGTAATCAGTCTAACTAGCATGGGACCAAAATAGCATTCTGTACTAAAGGTGAGTGTGCTACCTGTTGCACCACAGAAACTGCATGCAGTGGGTGGACTAAACTGAAATGCCCCTTACTTCTGCAAGAACTGATGTTGGCAAGCCACCCCATCCACCCCGGGAAGCACATCAGTGTAATTTTCTTGGTCTCTGTCAGGGAATGCTAACTGTGTTGTGTGCTACGTGAATCTGCCTTACCTTCCTTCACTTATCCCAGGACAGGTATGCCTGTCCTCCACTGCCAGAACTGCAGACATCAAAGTCGCTATTCATACTTGGGATATCGCTTTCACAATTAGGGCCTTGTCCCTCTACATCAGCAGTAGTAACTAAAAACTGAATTTGTTGAGTTGTTGAATATCTGAGTCATAAATAAGCAGCAGAATAGTGAGTTGTATGAGAAAGGATAAAACAAGTAGCAAGCCATGTTGTTGAACAGAAGCATGAAGCATGAAGGTAAGAAGATGTATTAGAGACATTGAAACAAAAGTGTAAGTCAGGTTGCTAGGAAGACATTTATGGTATTAATAATCAAACCACTAAATTGAAATGAAACACGCTTGTGAAGTTTAATATTTTGACCAAAGATAGTATTGAATGTTTGGTGAAGGGACTTTAAAGAAGTCTGTGTGCACATTGTTAACATATTCTGGACAGCAGCTGGAGCCATTAGGTCAAAAGTTACTGAAATGTAAATAAAAACATAATAAATACAAGATTTTGCTTACATTTTTTAGCACTTAGAGAATTTAATTATCTTAGTATCCTGTGTAGTCTCATTTATGAGAAAATGCATATAGTAAAACACATTTATAATGTGAAAACAAACTGAATGTGTGCAGCAATTGTCACACAGTCTTAGAGATGTCACAGATGCTGAACGTAATATGTGGATGGGGTCCACAAAATGTACATATGGCAATGATTGTGCAAATAGACTGTGTAGTTCACCATGGGGTCACTGCAGACATACATGGTAATACAGACTAGCACTGATGGAGTGTGAACATATGAGAGAGGAGACTAAGCATATAAGATAAATGAATGAAAACAGAATATGAGTAGATGAAGTTTGGGATACTGGGTCTAAAAGTACAGACAGGTGAATACACAAAAAGAAAAGGTTACAGACTGCAAAATATAGGGTGGGTGATGGTAACTGATTAATTTAAAGTTTGGCCCAAGAGTGAGGCCCTGACAAAGATGCAATGCCAACATCCTTACTGTGTCATGCTTCTACCTCACTATAGACACCCACCTGTGGTCTGTTGGTAAGTGATGCACATACTCATAAGATCCCTGGACTACAACATTATGCATTTTTTAGATCTTTGGGAGACAATCTATCCAAGATGTTGATGCCTGACCCAAGCACCTACACTTTCTTCTAAAGTGATTTTTTTTTGTATTATATGGTGTAATATATCTCTTTCACCCTGCTTGGCATATTGAGCAGAGCTCTCCAGGCAACATTCATTGCAGTAGTTTGCCTCCTCTTATGTGGCTGCCTGGATGGATGGTGGAAGTGTTGTTGGAGTTTTTAGCAGCAGAAGGCACATTGGGAACAGGAAGATCAGTGTTCCGCATATTGTGTCATTACAGAGGGAGGTGCAGATCCTACTACATGTGCTCAAGTGCTAGTAGCTTGCGATATACTTGCTCACTGCCATTTGTTCTAATTAGCAAATTCCCTATAACTCCCACTAGCCTAAGCCTAGTGAATCACAAAGCCCTCCCACTAACAGATCCTACTTAACTACATACAGTTACCAGAAACCCTAATTCTAACCAGAAAATTCCCTCCCTGCCCCTAACTCTAACTATAGCACTCATCTCCATAACCCTAACATCTTCAATTACTTCTTGATCCCAAAACTCCATTCATTCTACCAAATCCTAAAATCCCCTCACACTTCCAAAACTTAAACCTAAACTCCCCATTCCATTCCCTAATTTTAAAGTCTACAGTTGCTCCATAACTCTAAAAATTCCCACCTGCTTCCAAAATCTAAAATCCCTGATACTCCGTATCCCTAACCTTTCCTTCTGATGCATGAGCCTAAAGGTCCCCCTCCTTAAATCAAAATCCCCCTTCCAATCAGTCTAAAACCTTAATCTGCACTACAACCCCCTCCTATTCCCTCCACAGGGCTGCAGAACTAACCTTGCCCGAACTCTGCTACTGTGCTTCAATGAGGTGAGGCAGCTCCACTCTGTCCTGATGCTACACCTATAATCGCAACAGTAATTATATATCCTCAGCCCTCTTCTTGGAACTTTCCAAGGCATTCAATGTGGTTGATCACCAACTTTTAATCCACACTCTGCAAACATTCTGTCTAGATACTAGAGCCCTTCAATGGTTTCAATCCTACCTGAATGGTCGACAGCAAGCTGTCCTCTGGCAGAACAAACTCTCTAACCTTCTACCTAACACCATTGGAGTACCACAAGGCTCTATACTAGGGCCCTTGCTGTTCTCAGTCTTCATTAACAACCTTAATACTGTCATCCCAAAAGTCAGCTGTATCCAATATGCTGATGACTCTACTCTGATTTGCTCAGCCACATCTCCAGGAGAGTTATGGTCAGCTACCCAGACCACCTTTAATACCATAGAAAACTGGCTTTCTGAACATCATCTGATCCTAAATCCCAAAACAACTAAAATGCTGTTATTTTCACCAACACGTAGGTCTACCGCTTTCACTTTTACCATAAAATCAAATGATGGCACAATAATCTCCCCTGACCCCTCTACAAAACTATTAGGTGTCATCATAGACAATAATCTAAAATTTGACCTACATGTTAACCAAACTATCAAAACCATCAATAAAAAACTAGGGTCACTTTACAGAATAAAAGCCTTCCTAATCCCTCCAGCTAAAATTGCCATAGCTCGCGCTCACCTTCTTTCAACCCTTCTGTAAGCATCCCCTCTACTCTCGAATTTAAACAAGACTGTCCTTAACAAACTCTCAATTTGCTCCAACCACATTGCCAGGTTTGCCACTGGGCTGCCTTTTAGGACACATCATAGCATCAATCTAAATCAGCTTGGGTGGCTTGAACTACCCAGCCTAATCCAGTATAACCAACTGATTATGGCCTATAAAATCCTCTCTAATCCTGACAATACTCCTGCACATAAAAATATTATCACCACCTATAACAATCCTAGACCACTACGATCCTCTAACAAACTACTAATTCAGACTAGCAAAATTAATAACAAAGCCGGTGATTCTCTATTTGCAAACTCTGTAAGTAGATCCTGCAACTCTCTTCCAGCTGATATTACCTTACTTTCCACCTTAGGTCAATTTAAAACTAGACTCAAACAACATTTGTAACTTAACTGGCTGTGTCAATGTATCAAGCCTGGCTAACTCTCTCTAGAATGTGTAAAAATCTGCTAACCAGTTCACTGTGTAATTTAATTTAATCCTGACTTGCGCTCAGGATTAACTGTAACCTGTGGAACTTGTTTAACTTGCTTACTTATGTAATCTCTATAAATAGTCTGTTTGTAATATGTAATGCTGTATCTGCTTACCCTTGGAGCTTTTCTCCCCGAGCCTCCGCTGAAAATGGACATGCATCCAGTCAGACTATCCCGGTCAACAAATGTAAAATAAATAAATAAATAAAAATACACCTCACCTAAATGTGTAGTTGAGTTTGAACATGAGCAGCCAGCCACAAGCACTGCAAGAAGACTGAGTTCCTTGCTGCAGGATAGTGGTATTCAAGTGCCTAAGGGAGCATAAATGCAAATATAGGTAACACATAGTGAAGGTGTTACATTAACTTATTCTGTTTTGTTACCAGGTTTAGTGTTTGCATTCTGCAGACTCATATGTTTGCTTCACATGACTCTCATGCTGAGATGGAATTTTGGCCATGAGTAAACAAGTATTGTAGTGACATATTCCTTAAGTAACAACAAGCATATGCATCCCTCACAGCAAGCAAATTTATAACAGTGACCCTTTCTGTTTGTTAAGTAACCACAATATAACACATTGCATCCTCACACCATAGTACATTTAATGCTGGTGTGCCAAATCTGAAGCAGCACATAAAGAACCCACAGAATGTGCAGTTGTAACATTGTCAGCGCTCATGATTTAACAAACTACTCTGTGGACAGGATGAAAAATGTTGGTATTTGCTGAGTGATGGCAAATTTTGGCATTACAGCTATGCTGTGCCTGCTTCTGTAATGACTCTTCTGGATGGCATTTTAACAAGTCTTATTATATTTGCATTACCTGTGCTTCAGTGCCAAGCGTATCTCTCTTCTACATATCTCCTGCAAGATCGTCCATTACATCAGCCTTGTGCAGTGGTGTATGCAGTTCACAGAATATGCAACCCTTGTATCTCCACAGATAACAGAATATCAGAATGTTCTCTTGCTTCTCCCAAGCAGGTATCTAACATCCACCTGCTCTCCTCAAACATCCTGCTTGTCGACAAACCTTGCTCTCAAGATACATTTTTGTAAAATCGAGTACAGCAAGAGTGTATATTCTGTAAGTGTGGAATTCACTAAAATGCCCCCTCCCAAAATTAGGCTGTAAAGAGGATGGTGCACAATTTTAAGCACACTGCTCCACAATAGAGATGTATGAAAGTGAATGGTACAGTCTGTAGCATCTTCTGCAAGACTGTGTAACACTGATAATTGTTTCTCAGTTCTTGCTTCCTTATATCATCCATTTATATTGTAATTCCCAAACATTTACATGGATCATTATTCATCAGTCCTTACCTTCCTATATCACTCACTCATATTGCAATCTGAGACATTCAAAGATGCAGTTGTTACCAGTCATGACCCTTTCCCATATCAGATTAACAAAGATGAAATGTACTGTCTTTATACATATTGTATAATGGGCTCAACGTGTAACAGGAGGTACACACACCTCCTTGGGTAACTATGTTGACTGCAGATGTCTGAGCCTGCTAAATGGTATACATTCTTCTTCTGAAAATCTGTTGTGTTACAGGTGCAAGGCATTAAAACTAAACTGGAACAGAACCCCAGTCTGTTACAGAAACTCGGATATAATCAATTGTAAATGCGACTCAAAAAAAAAACTTGGCAAGTTGTTGCCTTGTTTTCTTTAAAATTATGTGCAATTATATGCTTGCTAATTAACATGTAATAAGCTTACAAGACAGTAAACACCAGAACAAATTAAAAAAACAGATGCACAAGCCACAATTCATTGGTTGGTTGAGTAGAAGTGTGAATTTCTTTCTCTTGTGATAACAACAATGACTGGCTTATTTTTTTAAGTTTAGAATTATAAACTTTAATTACATATTTTAATCCTGAATCGTTAGTCATCAGTCAATGCTGTACACAGTGCATAACTCTCAACCTCTTAGCACAAAAAAAAATCTGGACAAAGCCCCAAAATAGGGACAATTTTTAAATACTGCTCTTATAAACGTAGAAAGTTACTGGAATAAAAGGTATTCCTCTGGATTCATGAAACCTCCGTGTAAGACTTAATATGTCTTACTCGGAGGCTGCAGCTGAACGGTATGACATCAGCGTGCCATGAATATTCATGAGGGCATGCTCACTCAGCCATAACTCTTACACGGACTGAGTAGGAAAGCAGGGGGCGTGTCCGACTGCCGAGCAGTCTAAATGTGCACGCCCCTGCAAGGTTTTAAAAAGCGTAATGTCAACACACAAGAGCGAGTTCGCTCAAATGTACTTGCACCCAACACCACACTCCCTGACACTGTAAACCCCATCGCACTTATATAAAGTAAATCATTCTTTTTTTTTTAAATCCACGATATAGTTGCCCATGTTTGCGCATGTGTGCACGGGTGTGCCCATTGCTTAGCTAGAGTTAGCAATTCTGACATGGAAGAGCATAAGAAAGAATGTGTATGCAAATCGCACCAAATAGCAATAGCGTAATGGTAGAGTGTTTGCACAAAGAAAAGGCATTCACGGTTCGAGTCCCACCACTCCCTTTCGTATTTATTTTTTAAATCAGTATATGAAATAATACTTGACAAATATGTTTAAACATTACTAAAAAGCAGTGAAATGGCCAATGTATCAGTGAACAAAATAAATATTTTAAAGGATCCTGATATATAATAGCCTGCAGTTAAGCAGCGCTTCACCCAGCGCAATAGAGTTGCCCATAGTTTAACAGCGCTTCACCCAGCGCGATAGAGTTGCCCATACTTTAATAGCACTTTACCCAGCGCAATAGAGTTGCTCATACTTTAATAGCGCTTTACCCAGCGCAATAGAGTTGCCCATAGTTTAATAGCACTTTACCCAGCGCAATGTGTTTGAGTGGTCGTGTGTGCCGTGCCAACCAGGGTACCGTAGGGCACCGAGGAGCAACGTAGAGCAAAGTTGCTTAAATGCAGCCACACCCCCTAGCCTGTCTGGATAGTATGAAAATAAAATGAATGACAAGGTTCGAACCCAGGACTCTGTGCATCAGAAGCAAAGTACAGAACTACTAAGCCATGACAACATAGGGGAAGCAGCCACTATTAACATTCATATACTTACGAATGGTAGTTTAACCATTACTAAGCAGGTCTGCAGTCAGCCGAGAATTTTACAAAATGGCCAATCACAAAAAAGTGCCGGAAATGCAGCATATTTAAGCCCCACAGGCGGGAATACACACCATAACTGATTGTAGCTCACATCTGCAGTTAGAATGTCTGATGTCGGAGAGGGAACACGCTTCTGAGTGCAACATTGGGGCATCAAGGTGTCCAAATACATGGTTTGGTTCCTTGTCCACCGTCACGAGTCAAGACTCCTGCAGGGCCAGTTTCAAGGGATGGAGTACAAGGCAGAGGCTTGGAACCGGTTAGCTCATGACATCACCAATGCCACAGGCATTCCTCAGACTGGTGAGCAGGTCCGTCACCACCATGCAGACCTGAAGAGACGAAAGCAGGACCATCTGACCCAATGGATACAGGAGGCCCATGGGATGCGGGATGCCCCACAACTGAGTATGTAGCCATGGAATGCAGTATGTAAGAATTGATAATGGAGTATGTCTCAATATCCCTTCATTTACTTTATAGCTGCAGGTGACCGTGCTATGAATCAGCAAGCCTATGCTGATAGGCTGCTAAGGCTGCACCACCAGGCAGGTTAGTGATTATTCTGCGTGTATTGTTATATAAAATATGGGAGAGAGAATGAAAGAAAGTGTAGTAGTCCAATAAAACAGCCATACAATTGCCTGAATAAGTCCTCTGCATGTACTGTCAGATAAAAACGTCAGAGAGGCAGAAAAAGAGTGTAGTAACCCATTAAGAAAGGTAACATATGTCTGGAATAATATCTCTGCAGGCACTGTCATATAGCATAAGTGAGTGAGCCTGAAAAAAGATTGTTCTAACCTATTAATAAAGGTATAATATGTCTTGAACATGTCTGCCATATACACCGTTGAAACAAATAAAGGAGTGAGCCTGTGGAAAAGTGTGTAATGTCATTAATAAAGGTCTAAAACCCAGAGTGGGTCTGTGTCACAGAGTCTGAAATGTTGTTGTACCCTTGCATTATACAAACAGTACTGTTTGAAAAGGTGCTGGCAACCCAGAGTTGTGCAGTCCCATATAAAGAGGGTGATGGAAGTGCTAGTAGCTGTGAAACATATATACAGTCCACAATAGTCAGTTACTGGCTGGCATGAAAAAGTAAAGCTGGCACACGTGTAGCATGTAATTTTTCCCCAGAAATGTGAGTGCGTGTCAAGAAATGCAGGGTTCTGTACAAATCGAAGTAAAAATTTCATGTGAAAACATCCCAGATATGTAGATATAGAAATATAAATGCAATCAAGAAATATGTAGCAGTAACATCTGCATCATGGACAGTTAGTATGTCAGATATAGGTCAGGCATATATTGAACTAGCCAAACCCATGACACAACCTAATGTATGGTGGCAAGTATAATAATACAGGTAGGGGATATACACTTGCAGTCACTAGGAATGTAGTGTAGACTAAAAGGTCATTATAAGATGTTAATGAAGGTTTTTTCTACACCCTACTGTATGTGCATAAACCATGCAATTCCACACCTCAGTGGGTATGTGTAATCTTAAATATTTGTTGGGACATATGTCCTATTGTTCTATAAATATTTGCATTCACGTTGATGCATGTGCCCTGTTCAAACACCACAATCATGGTGGCCTGTTGCTACGAAACATCCCTGTATGCTGTTGGAATATCCACTGTGGTTCAATATATGCATGTGTTATGCTTGCTGCTCAACTGTTGTACCCATGGTGTGTTGGGTTAATGGGAATATCATTGCATGCTGTTACAACTAATCTGGAATGCTGTTTCGCTTATGTTGTAATTAAACACACCTAATCACAGAACATATGGGTAGGCCGGTCCCAGCGAACCCACCTGTCCCTCCTCAGCTGGGGAGTGCACCTGGCACCAACAGGTCCGGTGCCCAGCCCGGGCTCCCGTCCTCCGTTGGTCCTGTGCCACCTTCAGGTGGAAGCGCTGCAGGGGATGTGGCTCGTTCCCCCTGTGCAAGCGTGGGCGGTGGAGGGCCACCTGTCACCCTTTGAAGGGTCCGGACCGTGGTGCGTATAGAGATCAAGTGTTCAGTCACTGATCCCCTACGCCAGCTTGAGGCAAGAGTGGCTTGTCTCATGGGTGATCCTGCCCATCCTACGCAGCCCCCAGCACAGCCACCCTCAGGGCTGTGAAGGTTCAGTGGTGACTGCCAATGGGTGGGGATCTCAGTTCCACTGTTACCATCTGTGGGCTCATGGGCTTGCGATTTCCAAACATCTGACCCCGTCAATTGTGTTCACCCCATGTGTCATACACTGCCCCTGTATGCGTCTTGTCTGTCTTGTATGTTCACCTTCCCAACCTATCTCCCCGGACATACCTACTTCCTCTACCTCACTTCCCACTCTCACCTGAAAAAAAAATAAAAAAATGGCAATCTGTACCCACAAAAAAATTACGCCCCATAGATAGCTGCCCATTTCGCACACATGTCCGCCGGACATGTAAACTGATAATTATAATTGACAGTACAACATACTCTATTGTCCTCACCCCTCTCTCAGGGGTGGAAGGTTGCAAATTTCACACCAAATTATGAACATATGCAAAGCTGTTGCTGGTTAAGAAATGGGCAGCTATGGGCCTTCCCTACACCCTTCCTGCACATCCCAGCTGGTTTCCCTGCTGTCTTTCCCTCTTTGTGCCCCCTTTTTCACCAGTTTCCTAGCTCCCCATTTTCTTTTCTTTCAAAGAAATTAGCGCGGGGGTTAGCGGGAGTAATCACTTTTAAGAAGTAGTTAGCGGGGGTGCGCAAGTGTGAGCTTTTGTGCGCTTAGCTAAGCATCGCTATGCATCGCGCAAACCCATGCAAACCCACTTACAACTGCTTAAAAGTGCCTTAGTCACTCTGTATGACAGGGCCCTTGTATTACTCAGCAGCAAAATAAAATACATCTGTCCGTCTCGAACCCCAGACCTTGGGCTCACCAGTCTGCATGAAGTACCACTACACCACAGCAGATATACAATAACTTGGTGCTGAAAGAAATATATCATGCATTACAATGAGTGAATGTAAAGGGAGAATAGGAATGGCATAACACAAATCATGTTCTGTGGCCCTTAACCAGCAAGTGTTGTGGAATTGCATGACATGACTGTGAAAAGAGAACCAGCCATGCCAGTAGGGAATACTTTTACAGTAGCACCTTACAAACCCCACACAGTATCAGAGCAGGATAAACACTGGCATATTTGAATAGGTCAGAGGCCAGACCTCCCAACTGTGACTGGTTTACAGGGATGTCCCTGATTTGCAAACAAATGTTAGCTGTGCCCCTCAGACTCCCTGTGAAATGTAGTAACAGTAGGCAGAAAGGTGAGGAATCCCACTTAATGATAAATGTCAATAAGTGAGAGTAGACACTGCTTGCACGTCAGGAAAGGTGTAGTAATACATATGTTCAGAATCACCCAAAGTCACAACTGAAAAATATCTGAAATATATCACAGGTGTATCCCACTGATCTGTACCATTCCCTGAGGCTGTTCAAATTTATACCTGAGAGTATCTGAGACCTGGAAGAGTCAGAAACACACAGGCATATCAGCCTGTCTGCTGTTACACACTTTGCGAATAGCTGTAGAATGAATTCCACAAGCATGCCCTTATGTAGGAGTACAACACAGAAATATCAAAGCATTTAGCCATGTACTGCTAGCAACCACCTGTGACAATGCCATTGTTCAGGTGCTGAAAAGACTGGTGTGGTGCACAGTCAATGAATACTAGGCTAACCTCTGTCTACCATCTGGATATGTCCACAGGTGGGAGCTACTCAGACAGATTACTAGCCTTTATAGACTTACAGGTACACAGCAACTCTGCATGTTCAGCAAGATAAACATCACACGATAATAAATAATGCACTCTGCAGTTCTGCACCCCTACCCAAAGGTACTATATACCCGTAGTCAGGCACAACCAAGGGTGTAGGTAGGCATACACAGTAGTGAAATATGTCCAGTTGTCCTGAGCAGACTGTGCTAATGTCAACACAAACAAACCACAAACTGTTCAGAAGTGAGTAACATACTAATGACAGTATAGCAGTTCACAAACAGTGCATGTGCCTGATATTCATAATTGGTAGTACAGCATACTTAGTTGTCCTCACCCCTCTCTCAGGGGTGGAAGGTTTCAAATATCCCTCCTAATATATTGCATATGCACAGCTGTTGCTGGCAAAGAAATGGGCAGCTATGGACCTTCTCCACACCCATCCTGCACATCCTGAGCTGGTTTCCCTACTGTCTTCCCCTCTTTGTGCAACCTTTATCACCACATTCCTATCTCCCCATTTACTTTTCTGTCAAAGAAATGAGCACAGGGGTTAGCGGGAGTCAGCACTTGTAAACAGTAGTAAGCGGGTATGCACCAGTGCATGCATGTGTGCGCTTAGCTTAGCATTGCTAACATAAAATGAGCTAAGCTTAGCTTAGTATTGCTAAAATACAATAAGCTAATCTAAAAGTAGCTTAGCATCGCTAAGCGTTGTGCAAACCCGCGCAAACCCGCTTACAACTGCTTAAAAGTGCCTTAGTCACTCTGTATGACAGGGCCCTTGTGCTGCTCAGCAGCAAAATAAAATACCCTTTTCAGTCTCAAACGCCACACCTTGGACTCACCAGTCTACATGATGTACCACTAAGCCACAGCAGAAATACAATAACTTGGTGCTGAAAGAAATATAACATGCATTACAATGAGTGAATGTAAAGGGAAAATAGGAAAGCCATAGGAATACATTGCAATAACTACTGCTGTATGCCAGTTAATTCTCTAATTCGAAAAAAAAGTACATACTACCATGTATCCAGTGTTAGCATTAGGAGGTGTGAGTAAATCTACACATTAAGAAGAGTGTACTGGAAGAAGCAACAGTCAGGTTTCAGTACAACATGCATTTCACTGGCTACAACCCAGCTTCAAATATGAGACATATACCAACCTTCTGACTGGGACAACAGTGTCCACAGCAAACAAGCATGGTCCCCACCCTGCAAAACTGAAAGGGCTACGCCTACCTAATCTATCATTTTATAGCAGTGTCCTGAAATCACAGTGAGAACTGCAATTAACACACAGCAGGCTGCATGCAATTACTAAATGGTGGGCACCAATTGGTGCAGAGCCCATCACATGCACATGTGCAGATACTTAGGAAAAGCAGCCTGTATCTGCTGTCCACACATGCAATAATATCATTGCACCAACTGGGAGAGAGAGAGAAAGCATGAGCGAGAGAGACAGACAGAGACAGACAGACGTATACAAACAGGCAGTAGGAGACAGACACTGAAAAGAAACACCAACACACAGAGGAAACCAAAACCAAAAAAAAAATAAAAAACAAAAAAAAAAAAACACCTACAAAAGACGGAGGTGAGGAATACAAAGGTAAGGTATGTAACAGATATGTATTTGCTGACATCCGAAAGATGTGGCTGAAGGGTACTCTACATACTGTGAATCATCCATATGTGGCAGCAGTCCATATCTATATGAACATGCACATTTGCATATGGCAAGGGACATACTGCAACTGTTAGTGAAGGCTGGACATATGTATGTTGTTGAAGGCTGTTATGTGCACATATGTATGTAGGTTGTAGTGTGTGGCATTGCAGACAGCAAGCAGAGCCGGTATATGTCATGTGTTGATTAAACGCTGTGGGACTGAGCTACAGGCAGTGAGGCCTGCTACAGCTATATGGCCTGAGGACAGCAGAATGCATTCTGCACGACATTGTGCAATAGTATTACATAACTGTATGTCTCACAACTGTTGCATAATTGACATCCCCACCACGAAAGGTGGGCAGTATATGTGCCTATATGTGCAGCTATATGTACAGCAATGGATGTTTAGATGTATGTGTATATATATATATATATATATATATATATATATATATATATATATATGTGTGTGTGTGTATATATATATATATATATATATATATATATAATTATAGATATATAGAATTATAGATATATAGATCTATATATAGATATATACATATATAGATAGATATAGATATATGTAGATATATATGGATATATATAGATATATATGGATATATATGGATATTTATAGATATGTACAGATATGTATGGATATGTATAGATATGTATAGATATGGATAGATATGTATATATGTATGTATGTATATATATATATATATATATATATATATATATATATATATATATATCTGTGTATAGAGAGAGAGAGGGAGACACGGGGTCATATGTACTGCAACAGGTGCCTGTTGTCCAAGGCATGGACTGAACACCAGTGTTGATACTACAGTGCCATACCCCATTCCAAAACACCTTACGCATTAACTACCACATAGGTAGTAGCCTGCCTAACACTGAAGGTGTCAGAAGGGATCATGAGACACAGGTGGACAGTAGTCTCCCCTTTGATAATCACAGTGCCACAGTAGTCTTGTAATCTGTCTATGTGGTACGTGTTATCACAAAAGGTGTGTCATCTAGGGAAATATAGGTCGGTGTTCCCCTCTACTCATCACAGTGCCCCATGTGGTATGTACCTCACATGACACCTACAGCAAGTGGAAAGGCAACAGACATACCTAACAAAGAGTAATACTGCCCTCAAACACATGCCCTATGCAGACTGACTCACAAATCCACAGCTAGAGTGCGTTGCATATCACCCACCCAGAGGTTACCACTGCCGGACATACAGAGATATGTCACACCCATAGCAGTCGGCCAACCACCATGACAACACCTCACAATCCCTCCGGGCTACATGACCTAGGGCCAAAATCCTTGTCACCTCACTAAACAGCACATGCTGGAGGTACAGGTTCCTATCCACAAATATGCCATACTCTGGACTAAACCACCCAGCATTAACAAACAAGGCTCCTCATTAGCAGATGTCATACATATCCCTGATAATTGTTTTGGAGATAGGTAATATGTCCTGGGAGTCACCTCTGTGTATCCGGTTGACAGGAGCAAGTGAAATCACATTACATGTGTGTCAAAGGGCAGGGTAGCATATGGCTAGGCTGCTCTAGGGCCAATAGCGTATTACCTACCTATGACACAATGCGCACACACATGTACTCAGTGCAATAACTGCTATGTGAGGTGGAATGAGTGTGACAGTGACTGTGTGCAAGGTTTGTAAAGGTCTGATAGCTTAGTGTGAGGTTGTGTCTGTCATGGTAGTTTGTGTCCTAGGTGTGAGGCCAGAGAAAGGTGTGTCAGTTATTGGGATGCAGACATAGTAGGATGGCATATGTTGTGATGTAGTTCCTTGTGTACGACTGTGGTGTCCCATTGTAGGCTGAAGCAATACATGTATGCACAGTAAGTGGTACTGCTGGTGAATCCAGCTCACATATGAACTGTTGTACTACCTGAAGCTGTAGGCCTAAACAGCACAGTATGGTGTATGTTCACAGTCCCTGGTAACACTGTCTTGTGTGTTTCCTGTAGTCTGCACAGATTGCATACCTCAGGCATAGGTATCTGTAAGTAGGGGCACACAGTACTATTAGGTACACAGGTAATGCTCATCTGTGTCGGCATACATTTGTGTGTTGCATGTGTGTCTGATGTGTGTGTAATGATGCCTGTGCCATGCTCGCAATCACATATGTGTTACAGGGTATGTGTGTGTACCTAACAACATGTATACTCTGTTACAGCAGTATGCCAGCTATATTAACAACCGTGCACATATATTAGGTAGGGGTATGGCATCAAAGACTAGGGTGGTTTACTGGTAATACTGTAAATGTACATTACATTCATTGCATTGGATGACATATTTCTTCATGCATTAGCTTGATATATACCCCCGGGGAGAGGTTATGCATTGTATCCCAAACAGTGTGCCGACTACTGGTGTATACTGGTTTGTTATATGGAGTGTGGCAGGCACTGTCAGCCAGTTGTGGGCTGAGCACTGATATGTGGTATTGAACGTGTGTATCCTCTGATAGACAGATAGATGCTATATATGGCAGTTAAGTGATATCTGTACTTCATAATGTTAAGTGTGCCACATGACTTGCTCACACATATTGTTTAATTGTCTTCCAGGGTTATGGCTCATCAATGTACTCCATCGTATACAGCTGTGGAGGAGCAGGAAATACAGAACAGCCTGGTGCAGCACTATAACCTGCTTTTTTCCAGGGCCAGCCAGCACCAGCATGAGCATACTGCACTGTGGCAAGACCTTGTTCACCGGGTAAATGACATAGGCATGCATAACTGGACATATGAGCAGGTACACCATCACTGCGGTGATTTAATTAGACACGTCCGGCGGCATGCATCTGATATCCATAGGCAACAGCTTGCCACAGGTGGTGGGGTGGTCATACATCCCCCGCTCACCAGAGTGGAGGAGCTGCTCCTAAACGTGGTGGCTCCTGGCCTACAGCAGCAACAGCATCACATATGTGTCATCATGGAGGCCGGAGCCACCCAGCAGGATAACATGGAGTGTGCAGGTAATACGCCCTAGCTGTAGACTACCGTTACCTGTATTGTTAGAATATGCATATGTAAGATTTTTACTGTGTGTTTAGCAGTTGTGCTGCCTATCGTGTGCAATACTGATATTTGGAATAGTATCCATACACCTGTGACTGTTGACTGTTGTTCCACTGTAGTTAACACACTCACAGTAGCAATGACACAGTTGTGGCCACTGACAAACTGTGTCATATTCTTGTAGGTCCCTCTGGTGTGACAGCAGGGCAGACGATACATGCTGGTGAGTGTGTTAACACTTTAATATTGGTAATGAAATGTGCATGTCATAGGTGAGGTGTAGGCCATGTACACGTAACACACCTACGCATGATGCATGCTGTGCTTGTTTGCTGTGAGACATCAATCATCTCAGTAAAGTCAGTAGCTGCCCCAATCACATGCAATGCACAGTGCAGCAGACACAATTGTGGCAACACTGTACTGCACATTGGATATGCATAGTTGCTACAGCTGTACACAACAGAACACGTTTATCATATGCAGTACACAAAAACATGCTACATTTGGCATTACCACACACCCACTGTAAGGTTACACTTCAGTATCCCACATGTCATGCACACAAACATGGTGTGCCTCAGGGGTAGAGACCTATCATGGGGCTGTGCAACACTCTGCAACACATAACACAGTCATGTTATGCAATGATCCCTACTGGGCACCTCACACACCCATGTACAAGGTGGCTATGTAATTGTGAACGTAGCCATGGCACTGCAGTTCAGGTACAGCATGCTAAGCGGTGGTCTTGCACACATTAGTAGCTGTGAGTGACCACAAGAAGCATGTTGATGATGGCACAGGGTACTACACCCCATCCAGTTACAGTAACCACAGTACTACTCATAGCAGTCATTGCTTTGCAACTCAATGTGGTGTGTGTGCAAACATATGCACCTATACACAATATGCATAGCATGTTGTGTGTGTGCTTACATATGCCAGTATACACAATATACACAGTAGTCGCCATCCAAACAATGTGTCACATATATGTCCTGGAATGCTAGTGGGTGTATAGGTCACTTGACAAACATCGGGTATGTGTGGTGTTTAATGTTGCAGTTGTGTAGCATGCCATGCCATGTCTGGCACCGACATATCTGCAATATGTCCCACACTCACCATAACCACTGTACACTGGCCATGTCGAGCATTGGGATTCCTTCACGTCAACATGCACCACACATCCCGTGTGTGTACATAGCATGCATGTGCTACACCCGTGCCCACTATTATCTGCTATGGACACAGACACTGTACTCAGACATGGATATCTATGTGTCACACAGATAACACATGCAGCCATGGCATGTATACTTGTGAGTGATGGTGCACAGGGCATTGCAGAGCTGATAATACCTGCACAGCAATGTTGTGTCCATGTACACACTGTGTTCCAGGGTGTAGCCATTCACTGAACAACTACACAGTTGCATCAAATCCATGTATACTGCCATTAAATAGGGGTGTCTTCACTTGCACTGCATGGTCTTGTGTAACACATATTCTGCATGCTGACACGTGTGTGGTGACTGTTTACCTTGTGATACTGACACCCACCTTCACCCACTATAGAGTATGTGTTGGATTGCTGGTGTGTGTGTGTGTGTGTGTGTGTGTGTGTGTGTGTGTGTGTGTGTGTACTGTAGTGAGGAGTGTATTAGTGTTCATGTGTGCATATGTTCATGTGTTCATGTGTGCATGTGTGCATGTGTGCATGTGTTCATGTGTGCATGTGATCATGTGCAGACCGTAAAGTGTGTTTCCTATCTTCCTCTCATAGGTGCTGAGTTAGGGGTGGCCGAAAGCAGCTGGGAACCTGAAGCCACTGCCACAAATAGTGGTGATGATGAGACATGTATTTTGGCACAGGAAGGTTTGACAGGATCTGTCATTGGTCCGCCAATTGACAGTACACAGTGTTCAACCCCATCTATGCACACACTCATACTGTCAATACATCCCTCACCACCAATGGCCATAGGTGAGGGACAGCATACAGTTGGCATTGACCAGGAGAGTGTGGTACCCATGGCACTTGCATCCCCTCACAGCAGCCATAGCCGTATTCCTGGAATGTTACCACATAGGCTGAGGTCCAGGGGTTCTCGAGGGAGCACCGCTGGTCATATTGCCCCTGGCAGGTGTTCCCTCACAGGTCTTATGATGTCCAGTATGTTCCAGGCTGTAATGCAGGCTCAGACATGTATGGAACGGTACACCAGGCAGGGACTTAGGGCACAGAGGGCACATTACACTGCTATCAATGACAGCATCTGTGACCTTGCCGGTGCCATCCGGACTTACACCGAGGTCATTGCTAGATGTTGGGGGGAGACATTAGATGTCCTCCACAATATGTCTTCCATGAGCCAGGACCGTGCGGGACAGTTGCAACGTCAACGCGAACGCATGCCAGCAACAGCAACAGCTGGCAGTGGTCGCGGATGGCCCACAGTTCACAGCCTTTCCCGTAGTGGCAGTACCACTACTACTACATTACTATTATTATTATTATTATTATTATTATTAGTAGTACTGTCCATTGACCATCCCAGTAGACCACATGAACACATGCACGTGGCTCTGGGCAGTCCCAGCAGGGACATGGGTCCAGTCGTCATACCTCTGCCTCTGATGACAGTACCCAGTCAGGGTTGGTACCCGATACTGTCCGTAGCACCCCTGCCAGGCACAGGTACTGTGTCTGTGGCCGGAGACAGTGATCTGTACAGCTTGGCAGGTACAGTCTGTGGCTGTCCCACAAAACTACCTTATATGGCAGCCACATGGTGGAGCTGTGTGCATGCAGACACACACACTAACCAAACAAGTAGGGCTCACACATACACACACACACATTACATCAACATTGGCCCATGTTGTACTGTTGTCCCTCACACACACGCGCACACACACACACACACACACACACACACACACACACACACACACAGCCATGTCGATTGGATGGGTCAATGTCAGGCTCTGGCAAACAACAAAATGCCCAGTGCATATGATGATACCTGTGTCACCTCCTGTCATCTGTAACATTGACGGAGGAACAGGCTAACATGGTGCTGATGCACAGGGTGACACTATAGCAGTGTAGCAATATTAGCAAGTTGTCAACAAGAAAGTGTAATGACATCCTTGTTGGTATATCTGAACAGACATTATGCATCAAAGCTCTGATTGTCAATGTAGTATTGTTTACACCACTGTTAGGTCTGAGTATGTATTGTCCACCCATGTGCCACTTGGCTGAAGTGTAATGTGTTGCCAGCATGTGTTACTGAGTGGACAGTACGTGTGTGATGTGTGCAGTACAGATTAGCAAGTGTACATCTGTGAACATGGTGGGTGCGCACTATCTGCATGTACATGCATAGTGGACACATGGGACGTGTGGCATTCCCTGTTGTACACATTGTTAACATCTCATAGTATCTTTCAATGGCCAGTATGCATTCTACTACAGTTATGTACTAACATGGGTAGACATGTGTGTATGACATGGGTTGACACTATGCTTTGGGTGATACCGTTAATATCTGTCAATGATTTGCGGTCTGGTAGTATACACAACCTCAACAGCATGACTATAAGCAATCATTGGATGATGTCCTGACAAATGACACACAGTCGTAGGGAACTCAGTAACAGTTGGATCCTTCCAGTGCTACACTATAACATTAACCAGTGGTAATGACCGCCAGCCATTTGCTTTACTGGGTGGTTTCCCTTCTCCGTCTGTATTTGTAGGATGGTGACATCATCAGTCTTTCCAAAGAGGAATGTACCTCTTTTAGTGTGTTTTCCCAGTCTCCAAAAAGGGCACTCCTTTCAAAGACAGTTGCATACATACACCCCCCACCCACAGTCAGCGTTTGTAGGATTAAAACCCTACCTAACTATGTTATGACACTAGAGAGCAATGCATTAACATGGTGTGCTATTTGTTTTACTGGGTGGTTTTCCTTCTCCGGCTGTATTTGTAGGATGGTGACATCATCAGTCTTTCCAAAGAGGAATGTACCTCTTTTAGTGTGCTTTCCCAGTCTCCAAAAAGGGCACTCCTTTCAAAGACAATTGCACACATACACACACTCCCCCACACACACAGTCAGTGTTTTCAGGATTCAAACCCCTATCTATGTTATGATACTAAAGAGCGATGCATTAACATGGCGCGTTATTTGCTTTACTGGGTGGTTTCCCTTCTCTGTCTGTATTTGTAGGATGGTGACATCATCAGTCTTTCCAAAGAGGAATGTACCTCTTTTAGTGTATTTTCCCAGTCTCCAAAAAGGGCACTCCATTCAAAGACATTTGCACAGATACACAAAACCCCACACACACACTCAGTGTTTGCAGGATTCAAACCCCTACCTAACTATGTTCTAATATTAGAGAGAGACACACTAACATGGAGTGCTATTTGCTTTACGGGATGGTTTCCCTTCTCCTGCTGTATCTGTAGGATGGTGACATCATCAGACTTTCCAAAGAGAAATGTACCTCTTTTAGTGAGTTTTCTCAGTCTCCAAAAAGGGAACACCTCTCAAAGGAAACTGCACACACACTCACTGTTTGCAGGATTCAAACCCTTACCTAACTATGTTAGAGAGAGAAACGCATTAACACTGCACAATATTTGCTTTACTGGCTGGTTTCCCTTCTCCTGCTGTATTTATAGGATGGTGATATCATCAGACTGGACATGGTGATGTGTGTAGACTTTGTTTTATGCCATTCCAGGAGTGGTCCATGTGGGTCAGCAGGTGTCAACAGCTTGAACAAGACCTCATAATCCTTACCTTGTGTGATCTATCTGTGGACACATTGACATTCCATCATATGTAAACACATATTTATGCACAGCTTGTTGGTTTTGTGGATACTACATGTGTCTGGAATGTTGATAAAGGGCTATTCAAAGTCTATGTGAGACTTGTGTAGATGTGTTCAGTGATGTATGTCCTGGGTGGCTGCCTTGCAAACAGTCTAGCATGTTTGTAAACCATGATCCGCACATGAACATATCACAGTTGATAGGGTTGTGTGTCTGTCAGCTTCCAATAGCTCTGTCTATGATTGCAACCATGATGGACTCCATGACCTTGCAGATCAGACTTCATAAGCGTACTGGACTTGATTTCCCATGGTGTGTTGTGCACCAACACTTGTGGGGAGTGCCATATGTTGCTGTGACACATTCAACGGTTCCACATCCTGTGTAGGGGGTGAGGCTCAGCTGACTGTTCAGGTGCAGGATCTGTTTGTTCTGTAGTTTGTGCATGACACATATTGGGAATCAATGTATTCCACTTGCTGCCATGCTTTTGGGATTGGGGGTAGCTGCTCATCCATTCTACATGTGATATCTCCTGGTATGATGATATGGACTATTGTCAGTGGGAGGTGGGTATGTACATATGGGCCTGTCTGTCAGGATGTCGGCATTGTCAGTCAGGTACAGTTGGCCCTGACTCAGGACATATATGGGTGTACATTGCTATTTATGACATAGCTGAAGGAGGAGTCATGATTCAGTCTGGACTCCTTCTCAGCTACTCTTTACAAAACACCAACGAACATGAGCACTAATCCCTGTTATACTATTTTACACACTTAACACCCTACTGATCCTTTGTGATCAGGCTACAGAATATGTCATCATAATATCCTGGCATGTCCAGGGGTCGCTTTCGTGTGTACTCTCCAGTCCAGCTGGTGAATATTTGATATTGACACAATGTCACATCTGCCTCATGTACACAGACAACCCTCTCCTCCTCCCAACAAACTCAGATATATGTGTGAGATGCACCTATATAGACATACAGGGTGCTGAACTGTCTCGACCCATGACTGGCACAGTCTATCAGGTGGTGAAGGTAACCACACACACCACATATCAGTCTCACATATCCTCTAGCGACAGCACTCAAACCACATGATCACACATAGACATACTCGGATGCTGTAAATTAACTCTGCCTAAGCAGCAGAGACCTCCACAGCAGACACACACACAACTGCTACCCCACTACAATACCCACATATCACATAGTTCACAATGTCAGTGTGCCACACAGTCACTGCCCTTCGGGCTAAACAACACACCTAATACAATTGTAATAGGCGACACTTATTGTCAGACACACTGACGTACCACTTACCAGCCCAAACAAGGAAATAGTCACTTTGGGCTGTCTGTTGGGTGCCAGGATCTGCCGCATAACACAGGCAGTCAGTTCACTCCAAAGTAAGTACAGGACTGGCATCATCATTGTCCATGGTGGTGTGTATAACCTCAGACATTACTCCCTGGACCACATGACATGATACATTAAGGAACACTCTGATCATGTAGCCCAGGCCAGTATGACCCTGACCTTGTCTAGCATCTTACACCCACCAATTATGATGTCATAGTATACAGACAAACATATCACGTTTAACAGTTGCCTAACAAATTTGTTTCATTCACAGGGGATACAGTGTCTGTCAGCCTGTGGTGACATGCTCAACATGCCACATAGCTTCACTATGGACAGCTTGCACCTGTCACTCTTGGATTTTCGAATGCTGGCTAAGGCTCTTACCACTACCATAGTGCCTTTTTTAAGCAGGGCTCAAAAGACAAACCCACCTCCATGGACATTACAGGTTAAATGAAACTAAGGGTAATGCTGTTCAACACGAGATGTGTTACCCTCATATTGTGGCCACTCAGGACTCTCCTCAGTATGGAGGATAGCGATATTTGTGCACTAACAGACGCCTGGTTCAGGCTCACTTATGCACACCAGCACTACCAGGTTATGTTTCATACTATGCTTTCTGACAACAAGACTTGGAACAGACAACACAACTAGGGGGAGTATCCATATATATCACAGATACACACACCTCCGGGTTAGTAGCACTGCACAAAACATCACAGACCATATATATACAACTGCCATTGTGCAAAACTGTCTTTCAGTTTGCTGCCTGCTACAGACCCCCCTCCCAAACTCAGGAACCACACTCGGCTTTCATGGTGGGAACTATGGAGAATATGAAGGTCTCCACAAACACCATTATATTGGGTGACTTCATATACACAAATATTGACTGGGGATACTACTCAAGCCCCAACACCCTCACCCAACAGTCGCTGAAATTTGTAGACTCATATGCTATGGCACAACCAGTCAGCACAGCCACAAGGGGGAATACATATTGGACCTGATCATCACCAACATGGGGACTCTATGTTCCACACCAGCGATATACCCCTCATTGGTAAGGTCAGAACATACATGTATCTCACTGGACATACATATACCCTCCACACATCCATCCTGGGTAATCTTGGTGAACTTCTCATGAGCCAACGTCTCACTTCACCAAAGCAAGGTGGTATCCTTCAGAGACCCTGAGACAGTGGCAAATACGGCTCACACTGCTGAATCCTTTACATACACATTCTATTGACACCTAGTGGACTGCATGGATTGTGCTATCCCAAATAATAACAGGACTCACTCCTC
Source organism: Protopterus annectens (assembly GCF_019279795.1). Taxonomy (NCBI): domain Eukaryota; kingdom Metazoa; phylum Chordata; order Ceratodontiformes; family Protopteridae; genus Protopterus; species Protopterus annectens. The sequence continues at coordinate 1,460,477,264 of NC_056743.1, forward strand.
CAATGGCAGGGGACCTGTCTGGTAGACCCCAGCCATTAATAAGCTGTACAACATCAGGAGGAAGCTACTACATGATAGAGCACAATCCCAGACTGGGAAGGCATCTGTGATCTGTACTAGCAGACAGCTACGATCACTCATGAACTTTTCTAAGGGCCGCTTCTACCGGACAATTGCACCAGACATGTAGGACTATCACACAGCCTTCTTCAGTTATGCCAGGAACCTGGGTGGACACTCACTGATATGCTGTGAGTTACTGCATACTGACTAAACTTACCCTGAACCCACTGGCATTGCCAACATCCTGGCAAACAGGTTCAGAGCAGATGTCCACCCCCATCCCCCCTAAGGAGCAACTATCCATCCCAACAGAGTATAACCTCCCTGACATCACACAGTAACAGGTGAGTGCTGCCCTCCCCAAAGCGTACATCACAGTATCAATGGGACCAGATGGTGTCCCGGTCTGCATCTTACACGAGCTTCATGACAGACGTAACCCTCACATTACATCACTGTTCAATATCGGAGTTACTACAGGATATGTACCCAAGGAATGGCATACAGCGACAGTGGTCCCACTCCACAGAGTTGGTGCCACAACGGACCACAGACAATATTGCCCTATAAGCCTAACTAGCCTGTTCTGCAAAGCTATGGAGTGTATTGTCATGGGACTCATACACGTAGACATCGAGAACCTAGAGACACTGTGTCATGCACATTTCAACATTGTTGTGGGAAGATCTTGCCTCTTGAACCTGTTTGTATTCTTTAAACGGTTAACAGGTCCATTGACATAGGGAGGTTGTCCACACAGCCTACCTGAACCTTTCAAAACCCTTCAATACAATAACCCACTGGGCCATTATGCATAGGCTCACCAGCATCGATATGGACACATATCTCACACGATGGATTGCTACCTGGATCAGGGATAGCACCCACATGGTCAGAATTGCAGGTGCCATGTCTGACTATACACCAGTTACATGTGGCATCCCACACGGCTCGGTCCTGGGACCACTCTTGTTCAGTATATATTTGTCTGACGTACAGGCTATCACAGGGGGAATATGGCTGAACATGTTTGCACTTGACTGCAAACTGGATGCCATGATCAACTCTCCAGCTGCCACATGCATACTCAAACAGAGTCTCACAGAGATGGATGACTAGTGCCTGAGCCATGGCCTACAGCTAAATGCCAATAGTTGCATAGTCATCCCCTTTGGGAATAAGGGTGTCATTCAAAGGGGATCCAGTATCTGTCTGCCTGGGATGACATGCTGGACAAGCCACGCTGCTTCGCAAGGGACGGCTTGCACCTGTCACCCCTGGGATTCCGGATATTGGCAAAGGCTCTTGCCACCCCCATAGTGCCTTTTTTAGGCAAGGCTCAAATTCTAAACCTACCACCCTAGAACACAAAAAAGGAAAAAAACTAAGGGTAATGCTGCTCAATGCCAGAAGTCTAAATCTCAAAATGCACACACTCGAGGCCCTTCTCAGTATGGAGAACATCGATGTGTGTGCTGTGACAGAAACCTGGTTCAAGGCTCCTGAGAGCACCCCAGCACTATCAGGTTTTACCTCATATCATGCCCGCCCCAAAATCCGGACAATACCAAGAAAGGAGGGGGTATCCATATTCATCAAGGACACCCACACCTCAAGACTGGTGGCAACGCGATGCATCGGAGACCATCCAGGTGCAATTAACCATAGGCAAGACTGCTCTGCAAATTGTAGCATGTTACAGGCCACCCTCACAAACTCAGGAACCTCACATGGCCTTCCTGAAAACACTAGAGGGGATAAATGTATCACCAAACACCATCATACTAGGTGACTTCAATTACCCAAATATAGACTGGGAACACTACCCAAGCCCAAACACCCTAGCCCAAAAGTTCCTGGAATTCATAAACTCAAATGCCATGGAACAACTAGTCACCATCCCCACAAGAGGAGATAACATACTTGATCTCATCATCACGAACATGGGAGCACAATGTTCAACACCGAAGTATACCCCTCACTGGTGAGATCAGATCACAAACTAATCTCGCTGGAGGTCCTCATCCCACCCCCACCTGAAATAAAAAAGACCACAGTAAAGAACTTCTCAAAAGCTGACTTCACACTTCTAAAGACTAGTGTGGTCTCCTTTAAGGCCCCGAGCCGGCAGAAAACAGTACTCAAGCCGCTGAATCACTTACAAACACCTTCTACCAGCACCTGCAGGACTGCATGGATAAGGCAATCCCAAACAAAACCAAGACTCTTAGTACCAAAGGCAAGCGTCCAGTCTGGTGGACCCCAGCCATAAACAAACTCTACAATAAAAGGAGGAAGCTACTACAAGATAGAGCAAAATCCTTAAAAGGTAAGACACCCTTGATCACTATAAGTAAAAACTAAGAGCTCTCATAAAATCATCCAAAGCAAATTTCGAGAGAAAAATAGCTAAAGACTCAAAAGACAATCATAAGGCCTTCTTTAGCTATGTTAGAAACCTAGGAGGAAACTCCCAGATATGCTCAGAACTAGTTCAAAATGATGTGAAGATTACTGATCCTACAGACATTGCCAACATACTGGCTGACAGGTTCAGTGCAAACTCCCCTCCCCAAAAGAGAGATATCTATACCAACGATTGCAGCCCCCAAACATCTCCAGCCCAAGTGAGAACTGCTCTCTCCAGCCAAAACACAGCATCCATGGGACCTGATGGTGTCCCCGGCTGTGTGCTCCACGAACTGAATGACGAATTAAACCCACAGCTAGGACAGCTGTTAAATCAAAGTCTTACCTCTGGATACATACCCAGGAGTGGCGCACTGCAACTGTGGTCCCACTTCACAAAGGCGGTGCCTCCACCGACCCTGGAAATTACCGGCCCATTAGCTTGACAAGCCTTATCTGCAAAGCCATGGAGAGGATCATAATGGACCTCACAAATAAAGACATAGGGAATTTGCAGACTTTGGATCCAACCCAGTTTGGCTTTGTCAAAGGCAGATCATGCCTTTTAAACTTGGTTGACTTCTTGAAACAGTCACCAAAGCCATTGAGGAAAGGCAGTCCATACAGCCTACCTCGATCTGGCTAAGGCCTTTGATACAATACCCCACTCGGGTATCATTGAAAAACTCATCAGCTTAAATGTTAACCCATACATCACAAGATGGGTTGCAATCTGGCTGAGTGACAGAACCCACAGGGTCAGAATTGCTGGCGCCATGTCAGACTCAAAGCCTGTCACAAGTGGTGTCCCACAGGGCTCAGTCCTGGGCCCACTCTTGTTTGGCATCTACTTTTCCGAAGTACAAGCAAACACAGGAGGGTTATGGCTGACAAAGTTTGCAGATGACTGCAAACTGGGCGCCATAGTAGAAAACACATCTGACACAGATATCCTTCAGAAGGGTCTCACAGAAACGGATAACTGGTGCCAGAGCCACGGCCTGAAGTTAAATGCCAAAAAATGCATAGTCATACCCTTTGGGAAAAACAAGGTTACCCCTAGCTACCAAATAGGTGGCAATCCACTGAGTACAGAAGAAGTTATCAGGAACTTGGGGACCCAGGTTGATAGTAGTCTGTCATTCGACACCCATGTAGCTAAAGTAGTTAGGAAGACCTTCTACATTGCCCACCTTATCATGAAGGGATTCTCATCTAGATCAAGGGAGGTCATAGTCTCCCTTTACTCATCACTCATCAGACCAATGATTGAGTACAATGCCCCATTCGGGATGTATCTGACCCGACACTTGCAGCAGCTGGAGAGGCCACAAAAGTTCCTCACCAAAAGGATAAAGGGTCTCAAAAATCTGTCCTATGCTGCCCGACTGAAAGAACTCCAGCTCTATTCAGTCGCCACGCTTGCTCAGAGGTGACCTTTGCCTAACATACAAGGCCATGTCAAACCCAGATTTGATGAATATGCTTCACCTCAAAAATCTAGATCCATCAGAGCCACAAGGGCGGAGACTTAAACCTCGACACGGCTATTAATAGGACGTGCTGGAGGGATAGATTCATCACCCAAAGACTCCCTATGCTGTGGAACAAAATCCCGGTACATGTGAGGCAGAGCACCTCGCTGGCCTTGTTCAAGAGAAATCTTGACCAATGGATGGGAGATCGCAGATATACCCCAGGGATTACCTCAGTGTCACTGCTCGACAGAGGCACAGCAAAATAATGGGTATAGTTCCCCATACTAAAGGGGTGGCGTAAGCCACAAAACGATGGGCTAGGCTTGTAAATGCCCTCGGGCAGATAGCCTAGTATGAACCTATGAACCTATGAACCTATGAACAAAATGCCCACACATTACCACATAGGTAGTACTCCATTACATATGGTAGGAGTTGTTAGGGGTTTGGGGACATGACTTGTTCGTACTGTCGCCTTTGACATTCACGTTACCAAAGTGGTTGGACACACTTTCTATATGGGCCACCTTATCCCATATGGTTTCACATCTAGATCGAGTGAGGTCATTGTGCCCCTATACTCATCACAACCATGCTTGGTTACAATGCCACATTTGGGGTGTCTCTTACCCGACACCTGCAGCAACTGTACTGGCCACAGAAGTTCCTCACCAAGCAGATCTAGGGACTCACACGGATGCCCCACACAGTTCGGATGCAGTAACTCCAGCTCTACTCAGTCACTTACCACCTACTCAGATATGATGTGTGCCTGTTGTTTACAGATATACCCAACCCAGAATTACTGGACATGCTCCACCTCAGGATATCCGACTCCCTTGGAGCTACACACTCCAGGGACGTATACCTCAGCACAGATGTTAATAGGACATGCTGGAGGGACAGATTCTTATCCCAGAGGCTCCACTCACTCCAGATTGTAATCCCAGTTTCACATAGGCAGAGCCACCCACTGGACACCTACAGGAGACATCTTGACGACTTTATGGGTGATCGTATGTTTACCCCTGGGATATCTTCTGTGTCCCTGCTAGACAGAGGCACACTAGCCTAAACGTACATGGGCTATCTTGTGTGACCTACTATTCACACACACAGTGTAGTAATCTGACAGGGTTGCAAATGCCAAACACACTCTGGCTAGGCTTGTACATGCCCTAGGGCAGATAGCCTAGTATCGACCTCTGAACCTATGCTAATGTTCAGGATGCACAATGTTTATTGCTGATACTGTTTGTAGGTCTTTATCATCTTTGCTTTACCAGTTTCTATGAACAAATTCGGTATCTGCAGAACATATTTGATTATGACAGGGTTCCACTATATTATAGATGTGTCTGTTGTCATATAACTGTGTGCACTGGGCGGATTTCTGGATAGTGACAGGTTCCTGGGTTATCACATGCACTTGCCAGATATACGTGGCCCACTGCTGTACTCAGACATGGCCTATGTGTGTGAGCATGCCCAGTTCAGGCTTTCCATGTTTTGTTGCCTGACATTTGTCTCATTTATTCAAGTGTGTGAGCATGCCCGGTGTGACCTTTCAGTATGTTGCTATCTGAGGTCCACTACATTTGTTGATGTGTGTGAACATGACCAATATTAACATTTATACTGTCTGTGTTGGAAGTCAGGTTCTGTTCTTACTGCAGGACTCACCTTTGTGTCATAACTCGACAGGGATTATGCTGTGCCTGCACGGTTTCCATGAGATACTTTGCATAGACTTATCGACATTCCTTCATACAGGCTGATCACTGCAATACTGTCATGGTTTAGTGGTTCAGTACTTTGACTATAGTCCACAATATCCTGGGTTCGATGCCCATCACTGCTTTATATTTTCATACTGAGCAGACCAGACTGCTTAAGAGCCAGTTAAGCAAATATGAGCATGCTGGCTTTTGTTCAGCTATGCCCTACTTAGACCAGTCTTGTCCAGCATTGCTAAATATTCAACAACACTGCTGGACGTTGCCCAATATTACTCAACATTGACCACAGTTGTGCTAGTTGGTGTGTGCGATTTTGTTTGCATATACTACATGGTGGTAAATGCTGTTTAGCACTGCTTTATATTGCTTAACACATGGCAATCATGCCTTAGGTGGTGCTGCAGGGCTGCCTATGTCTGATGCACATACTATACTCCCTGTACATGTTTGAAAACCGGTAGTGTCAACTTAGGCATCCCTTTTACTATATGTGTGAGTCAGAGAGAGGTATCATTTCCAGAGTTCCTACTGAGCCAGTGTATGTGCTATGCGTTGCCTCTTTGCCAAGGCCAAAGCATACTGGGCACGCCTCCTTCTGCCTACTGGGGCAGGCTCAGGTTGTTCCTCCTCCGAGTCACGCTCTGCCTCTGATGGCCTTGGCAATGGTGGGGGGCTGTTTGGCCCAGGCCTATGCTGGTCCTGCTGCAGCTGTTTTCGCAGGATCATATTATGTAGCATAGCACATACCATGACAATTTGGGTACATGTAGTTGGTGAGTACTGCAAGGCTCCACCAGATGTGTCCAGACACTGGAACCGTGACTTGAGCAGCCCGAACACATGCTCTATTACATTACGTGTTTGTGCATGTGCCTCATTATGGAGTTCCTGTTCAGGTGTGTGTGCATTCCTGATGGGTGTCATCAGCCATGGCTCCAGTGCATAGCCAGCATCCCCCACTAGGTGACCATGTGGGATGTCCCCATTGGCAAATGTCTGTTATAGCTGTGTCAGATGCCAGATATGGGAATCATGGTAGCTTCCAGGGCAGCCTGCACACACATTCAGTATTATACCCTGGGCATCACACACAACCTGGCAGTTGATGGAGGGGAAGCCCTTGCGGTTGAAGTAGACCTTACCCTGCTCGCTGGCTGGTGCTTTGATGCATATGTGCGTGCAGTCTATTGCACCCACTACCTCAGGTTATTCCACTATTTGCTGGAAGAGATGCATATTGCTGGCCAATACCTCATGGGAATTGGGGAAATATACATGATCACCGACATGTGCTGACATGGCATCCAGGAACTGGTGCAGTACCCTGGATGCTGATGCCTGTGATATCCCCATCATATCACCAGCTGGTCTCTGGAAGGTACTTGATGCTAGTATTCTTAGGCCAACACATACCTTGGTTTCCACTAAGATGGTTTCCCCTCTGTTGGTTCTGTGTGTGAGGTGTGGCCTGCACAGCTCAACAATTTGCTGCAGGAGGTCTCTGTCCACTCTATAGCGCACCACTATCTCCAGCTCATGTAGCCCCTAGTAGGTTACCCTGGGCCTGTACACTCTTTTCCATCTCCTCACTGTGGGTTGTCCAGCAGCATTTCCATTGTCACCACCCTCAGCATGTTGCATATGTCGCCTTATAACAGCAATGGCAGCCCCTAACATTTCTTTGTCTCAGTAAAGCTTTTTCAGTTTTCACTTCTATTAGCTTACTGCAGTGTCTGTTGTGAGAAACATAATGGACTGTTGTTTGCAGAGTTTTAAGTGCTAGGCTGGGCTGGGCCAGTGTACTGCCTGTGTAATTGCCTGATTCTGATTGTTTTCACCTGCTAGCTCTGCTAGTACTCCCTGGTAGCTTCCTACTATTTGTTGTGCTTCCTTTTTCCTTTCTGTTTCCTCAGGGGGGAGTGCCGTGCACACAAGCGCAAACACGTGCACAGCAGCTAACACGCACGCACACATGCTTACATGGACTAAAACTTGCTTATTCGGGTTAATACACGCACACACCAGTGCAAACATGCTTACAACTCTTTAAGCAGCCTTATGCATGCTTACTCTGGCTTAAACGCTCGCAGTCACGCTTACACACACGCACTCTGTCTTACTCGGGTTTACAGGCACGCACACACGCGCATACCCGCTCAGCAAGAAACTTTGTTGTTATCCACGGCATACACCTTCCATTTCTTGCCTTTCCCTAGCCTACCTGTTGACACACCTCTTTCCATGATGTGTAAATGACAGCTGACACATGCCACTCTGCTCCAATGAGCTTTACTTCTTTCATACATATCCCCCTCATGATGTCACCTATCCTCTACTCTGTTACTCCCCTTATCCTACTCCTACACTCCACTGACTGTGCTCATTTTCTATGTAAAGTTGCGATTCACTATCCTAACCCTCATTTACATAGGATTGCCTACTAATGCTTGGTTACATCTCTTAGACTGAGTTTCCCCCCTTAGCAACCTCTACTCTGTGGCTATGTTGTCTTCAGCCTGCCATTCCCTTGCATTGTACATTAACAATTTAAATAAGATCCACATTTGTGGGTTTTCATTTTTAGTTTTCTGGGTTTTAGAGCACAGCCCATTTGCGCGGCGCTACGCTTAAACATTGGAAATCGGAGAAAAAAAATTATATATTTTTTCATATTGCATCAGGAAACATTTCCAATGGCCATATATTTGGCCATTGGCATGCTTCCTGCACTGGATGCAACCTTCATTTGGAGCTGTCATGGCTCCGTTTTGCTATTTGCAGAACGGTACTCAGTTGTCAACTGAGTACATTTCTGCAAATAACACTGCTCTTACTCGGACAGGTTCAGGTTTCCTGCATCGCAAATCTACCTCATTTGCATGCCTTTCACCTGCAATTGAGTTAATTTGCATATCCTAGCCCTGTCCGTGTAAGAGACGTTTTAGGAGCTCTCTTGCATGCCCCTGCAGGCTGTTCCTGGATCGCTCGTCGGACATGATGGCTGCATGGAGTCTTACTCTACTCTTAGACTCCGTGCAAGCCATTGTGAATCTGGCTCATTGTGTTACCATGCATTTTGTGAGGAATATGAAGCCTGAAACTCAAATGGCAGTCATTATTTAGTGAATTCAGTCATTGGTGATTTGCTGCAAAAATCCAGGAAAGCACAAATTTTATGAGGAACAGACCAAAATTCTGAGGCAAAAATCTGGACATTCTGTGAAAATCTGGACAGTTGAGAGATGCATAGCAATCAACAAAAACAGGTTTGTACAAAGAAGTTCAGAAGAAACTATAAGTCAAGTGGCTTAAAATAAATAAACAAATAAATACATAAATAAATAAAAACATTTCTACTTTGTCCACATTACTGAAAGCATTTGGATGCTTTTGCAGTATTTTATTAAAAAAAAAAAACGTGACCTAGGATGTAGAAAATTTGGTTTGAAAACAAATATTCACATTCTCCACTGAGCCGCAAGAAGTGATCAGTTTGCTCCCTGCCTCCTCTGGATCCAGTGAGGAATCATGTAATTATGCAAACTTTGGTCCTGTCAAATCACAGCTAAGCTAAGAATTTTCAAGTTGTCTGAGTCAGGACATATGTTTTCTTACTCCACAGAGTTAAACTTTAGTAAGACATAGCACTCAAACTTGAACATAAAAAGTAGGTATTTAGAATTAACTCATCTACACGTATTTTTCATAAGACTAACTTTTCTTTGGAGACTGAACACAAACTTTCTGAGGCTTCATGTTCAAGAGAAACATAAACTCTGCATCTTTTGCTGGAATCACTAGCAAAGGTATTCTCAGAACACTTGATTTGCTCTCATGACCGTCTCAGGTATAATGACATAGTTCCTCCATAAATGGGTAGTGTTGTCATTAGAGTGGCCATTGTCCTGGTTTCACCTGTAGCCTAGATCTTGCCCATACATCTTTACTGAAAAAAAGATGCATTTATAAATAATATCATCTCTATAACGTTAGTGGTAAAACATAAGTTCTGCTGTAAATGCCTGTAAAGATGTGAAAGATGTGTCTTCTCAGCACTGTTTGACCTGATTTATTATGATTCATTCTGATAATGTTAGTGATTAATATCACTTTCAAATTATTTTATACTATTCATTGCTTTCTTTATTGAACATTTTCAGATGCAGTTTTTCAACAACTCATGGAGTTTACATATGTATGGCATAGTACTATAACGAAATATTATGTTATCTAACCTAATTCAGTCGTATTTCTGATGGGCGAATATTCAGGTGGTTAAAGAGAGGTAGAGACTAGTACAAATGATTGAAATGTTCGAGCAGTTTCAAAATGGTAGACTTTGTGTGAGATGTTGATAGACTGGTGATTGGAAATTTGCCCTTTTCCCCAAGTGTTGTATGGTCTAGGAGTTGACATATATAAGTTAAGGAGGGAGCCCTGAAAAAAAAAGAACACTTGTGTTTTAGTTTTGTCTGGTGTGAATCCTCCTTTTGAATGATTGCTTGTTCAACATTACCTTGTTCAATTGAAAGCTATTTTACCGTTGTATTTTCAGTAGTGTCATATACTCCCCAGTTCATACCATATCTCTTCTTCTGTTTGTATTACAAAAGCAGCTTATGACCTACCACAGAAGTTATGCTTCTGAGGGTTGCACATGTATTCACACAGCTGACAATAATAAAAATAATGGCCAATTCATCAAAAGAAAAGACAGGTCAGTAAGCTGTACTACCATACTCTGAGATCAGGATAGCCAGGAGTATGACAGAGCAGCGGATATCCACTAATTTTGTCTTTTCACACCTTTCTGATTCCTTAATCACACATAGAACTAAATGCCATATGCTTATTCCCAGCTCAAATTCCTTGAACCTTAATCAGTGTCACATTGAAAGTCCTTCTATTTAGGATGGTAGATATCAGGAGCACACCAGTTTTGATGACAGCTATAGTCATAAGGATACAATGGTGGAACGTTGGATGAATACATAGAAACAGAAATGCTGCCATAGAGCATAGCCTGAGTTGACATGACTGCATTAATATCTGGTTTACCCCCTGCCCTTGGTATTTACAGCACATAATTGTACATTTTTTTTCAGATCCTCTGTAAAGTTATCTCAGCTTTTCTACACTATTCCCTCTTGGCCTCCTTCTCTTGGATGTGTCTGGGTGCCTTGCAGCTCCATCGTATGGTACAAAACCTTAAGGCAGTCAAAGCCTTCCGAACCCATGTGATTCGAAGGAGATATATGTATCCTGTGGGCTATGGGGCACCTGCTATAATTGTTGTGATTTCTGCAGCAGTTTTTCCTCAAGGATATGGAACAGACAAAATGTAAGTACCTGGAATCTGTTCAACTTTATAGACAATGGTTAAGTGAAATTTGTGTGCCACTTTGGATATAAAATGTATGTATGAGTGAAAGAAAAAACAGGATTTTATATAGTACTGATAGTATAAACTTTTTAGTGCTGCTGATCAACAAAAAGCTTGGTCTACATTGCTTTTTATTTTTATATATCATTTGATAAGTATGAATCATTTTTCTTGTTTCTCATCCACCCGATCCAATGCCTTTTGGTTTATAGATTGGCCTTTATTCCTAGATGTCAAATCAGTTTTTTAGTATTAGTTTTAGTCTTCTGAAGTATTCCTTACTTAGTTTTGTTAACATTTGTTCATGTTTTATTGGTGATCCTTCATCAATTCCCAAATATTTATGCACTGTCTCTTGCTCAGGTTCCATTACATCATACTCCTGTCCCAGACTGATATTTTTGTAATGGCGATGCTTTCCTACATTTGACTTTGCTTTTGCACATTTATCAAGACCAAATGACATTTTTATATCATCTGAGAAAGTTTTCACCACCTGCAGTTGGCTTTCAACTCCTCTTCAAATGAATTATACAGTTTTAAGTCACCCAGAAAAAGTAGATGAGAAATTATTAAGCAAGGTTGTTTTCTGATGGTCAAATTGTAACCATGGTCTAATCTGTTAAATAGACTGCATAATGGGTTAAAGACAAGACGAACGAGCAGTGGTGACAGAGTCACTCTAGAATATCCTCCTTTGAATTTTTATCCCTGTGATAATAATTTGTCCTTTATCATGGCTTAGCTGCAGAATGGTTTGACACTGTTTATTGGTCACTGCAATGTAATCAAGCAATGTAGGGTATATCTTATACATCTGTAAGCACTCCTTTATCCATGAATGTGGGATACTGTCAAATGTGTTTGATAGTCTATCCATGTCATACTTAGATTCTCCCCATTTTACAATTCACCGTTATGACTTTATTTAACAGCAACTGATCCTTTATTCCAAATTACTTTATTTTGTTATCCTTTTGTTCTATTGCCATGCTTGAGTTTTCTTCTAAATGACTATAAACTCCAATGGCCCCAATTCCAGTATATAGTTTATACATCATCGTACTCCTCTGAGGAATTATCAGTATCTCTGGAGTCTAGACCTTCCTGTACCCTGGTTAAACATTACTCCAGGTGTACCCAGAGCCCATTACTGTATACAGATTGGAAAAAGTGATGAGAACATTCGCTAAAGAGTAAATTGAAATCAGTGTCCATATCCATTGTATACAAAGTGTCAAAAATAGACCCCTCCCTTCTAGTTTTCTTGCTCTTTCCCTGAGGCTTGTCTTGACACTGTGTAGTTCTGAGCTGATATTCTCACCTGTGAGTCCTTCACTGATGCATGCCACCCATTTCCTTGGTGTCAATGTCCCATCCCCCCATGTCAACAATCCCAGTAGTGAATATTTCACTGGTGAAAGTTATGGGGATCCAAGCTATTGGTACCAGTGGATCTGTACAAATTGTGATCCTGATACTCTATAGCAATTATTTATGTCAACAATGTCGGCCTTCAGGGCATCAGCACTGAAGCCATCCTTGGTATTGAGGTTGATGTTTGTGTGGAGATCTGGTCTACACCTTTAGTATCATCCACTTCAGCTTCATTGTTAATGGTTTTACCATTTCCTTTTATACCGAACATTTTGATTTATTTAATTAGAGACAGAATACAGTACAGTGGTGACCCCAGGGAATGGCTGAGACTGTATAATTGGCTTCAATCCAGGCTGTCTCACAATCTGATGTATTCATCCTGTCATGTTTCTGCCAGAGAGAGAGAAAGAGAAAGAAGCAGAAGCCTGCTAAAGGGACAGGACTATAATATCTGGCACAGGTTCCTTACTGACCTCACTTAGGATCATCAGGAAGCTGAGATGCAGAAGGAAGCAGATGAACTCCATAAAGATGTTCTTCACACCAGTTATTGATATACAGGGGAAACTTCTTTATTCTTCTCCAATGATCCCATGTTGGGGACATTCTAGTGGAAATGAACCCCATGGGGTCATGGGTAACTGATCCAGTCTCTTCCATGGAGCTGATAATGCAGGAAGCATTTCACACCATCCTGCTTACCAATTAGGTGGCTTCCCCAGCAGACCACATGGTTTCATTGGAACTGCAGACAGCTTTTTAAGAGACAGATGTGGTACACCTTTTCCAAGGAGAAAAGACAAGGTCCTCTGGCCTCCTACATGTCTTGTATGTTGAAATAAGGCCTGTTTAGTTGATAGTATTGTACTGGATACTGCCATAAAGAAAGTGACCTTTGAAAAGAGCTCAATGGTCCATCCAGCTGAAAAGGGATGATCAGTGTTAGACTGCTTTAAAACATTTATGTATGAATCAGGTACCTTCTCTAAAAAAGATATTATTTATTTATTTAACATTTGTTTACTGGGAAAATCTGACTGGACACAGGTCCTTTTTCAGTGGAGGCTCAGGGAGAAAAGCTCCATGAGTAATAGTAAATTTTAATGCACAAATTACAATAATCAATAAAGTATAAAATAAACAAAATGTAGTATACATAAGAAAATACAAATTTTCAACTTCAAAACAGATATTAAACATGTGACACGCATAAGCACTTTTCAACATAGACTTGCTGAAAAAAATCTTGAGATACTGATTAAGATGCCCATGGGAACCTAACATGAAAGCTAGTACCCCACATGGCTACACACTAATATGTCTAGCCTCTTTGTAGGATAGTTACATAATGTAAATGTTGGACTGGTACCTGCAGTTGGGTTGAGAATCATTCTTTACTGTCATACTTGGCTCAAACATTGTATTTCCGTAGAGAAGCTTTTAAGTCATCATTCACCACTGTCCCTTTTGAACATCTTGGATTAGGCCTCAAGTGAAGGAATAACTGCAAAAATGTAAGCAGGAAGGGAAGGTGCTCACAGCTAACGGAGTAAGGTTCCCTACTCTTTAAGGAGCCTTTCCCTTTAAACAGAGGAGTGTCCCGAACTTAGAACCAACTACTTCAATTCATGCAGTATTCTGATAGCAAACAACATGGGCAAGAGGTTTCCAGAATGGGTACCACCCTAGAGGCTCAGAATCAGGATTTTTACATTCATTTCCTTGGTACAGCAACAGAATCCTTGTAAAGGTTGTAATGCTGAGAGTTGCAAAGCTGATTCTAAGAATGTGGATACTGAATGGCCAGAAAAGATTGTCATTTCTCAGAATATTTAATTTTCTCTTAGGTATGGTGATCTTGGAGTTTGTATGTGTATGTATATCTTGGTGTTAGGATTTCTCATATATTGGGGGTGTGAGGGGCTAATGCCATGCAAAAACAAGTTTAAGAAAGAAAAGTGATGTTCAGGAGTCACTCTTCTCCTGTACTTTCTGTCTTTTTTTTCCTGCAGTCCAGAACTCATCATTTCAAGTCCCAACATGTCAAGAGGGAGCCAAGAATCTCTAAGGACTTCTCCAACTGTCCAGCTCTGGAGGCATTTGGTGGTAAATTCTTCCTACATCTTCATGCATGGCAGACCATCATGCAGGATATGTTGATTAGGGAGACCGTATCCACTGGCTACAGCCTTCCTTTTGTATCTTTTCTTAGGCCTGCCCTTACCCCTCTCAGACATCTCACCTCATCAGCCAAACTGGAGGGAGTAAACCTCTACTCAAATCCAAAAGGTCCCTTGAGACCAGAAAGGCTATGGAGTTTAAGAAGATTTTTTTTTTCCATAAGATGACAAGGGACCTCTCACTCATATTAGAAGCAAGTGACTTAAATCAATATGAAAGTAAAACAAAATCTCAGATGTTTAATGTGAAGCCAGACATTCGTTTTTTACAGCTGGCTGTGCTGTGTAAGTTTTCAGGGTGTTATCTCTATCAGAACGGGTCTACTTAAAAACATTAAAATCTCATAGCATTGAAATTCAAAACACTGAGACCATAACATGAAAAACCCAAAACACTGAAAACCTAAAGCAACAAAAACTCAGAACACTGAAAGTTTGCATCATAACATAGAAAACTACAACGCACATGCAAATAACATCCCCTTATGGTCTGTTATGGACTCAGTGTTTTCAGTTTCAATGTTATGAGATTCCAATGTTTTGAAGTAGACCCATCAGAACAGTCAATACATCTGGAAAATTCCAGATTCCTGTGCTTCAGAGATGGAGTCTATCAGCATTAGTTGTGAGACCTTCAGTTTTGAATCAGCACAGGCCTCAGTGTGTTCCCAGGTTGCAAAGTCCTAGCTGAAGCTATTGGAAGCATATGCTTCATTCAGGTGCCCCCCTAGATGGCCAGTGTAGCCAGTCTTCCTCCAGGCAGAATATAGGCTCTTCCATCCAGTACCACTCTGAATCTGTCTTCTCCCTTTGTACCTCAAGGGTACAGTAACAATCTTCTTGAGCTCCTTTATGAGGTACACAGTAGGGTATGGTCCTTCAATGGAACATTGGAGTCCATTAAAATCAAAATGTAAGCCTATATCCATTTTAATTTTGATCTTAATGGGTTACAATAACATCTTCAAAGATGGTTTCACCAGGTTATCCTTTTTTAGAGCTGCTACTTTGTTCTTCCCCATTGTGACTGTCACCATAGATTTTGCTACCCATGGGCAGGATACATTGCTTGGGGCAAATGGTCCAAATGACCTGGTCACAACAATAGACCCCATGGCACGTCATTATCCTGTTGATAAGGATAGTCTTAATTTTGCAGGTTCTGCAGGGCTTCCTCCCAAAGGATACAATTTTCTATATTATGGCAATATGACTGTGATTTGGTATATCCACATCATGATGGATGGAGCCCACTTCTATCACTGTTGAGAAGCTATGCATTTGTGATAATGAGCCATGTCATCTCACTGCTTTTCTTTCTGACAATGATGCATATTCCTGCCCATATCAACTTAAATGCAGTAACTATTTCTCTGTGCTTCAACAGGAACAGGCGAACTGGGTCCAGTAGTATTATCTGGGTCAATGCTCTGCCTTTCTCCTGTTTCAAATGATAATGACACTTCTGAAGAAATCCAGAATGCATAAGGGAGATATCATTCTCATAATTACATTCTGGCTCAGTCAAATATAGCTGCCTCTGTCTTGGCCTCCTATACTAGAGAAACCACTTCTCCTCAGACCTCATAAATGTCACCTGTATCACCCATCCTGCAAGCATCACCCAAGTCAACAGGCCCTCAGACCAACTGCATTGTTTTTTCAAGTTCCGACAATGAAAAGAGACCCCTTGTATTATTCAAGTCTGGACCAGATCTTTCTATTATCCAATAATACCTCTGCCAAACAAATATACATCTGTCAGTTGACAAGATTTTTCTTATAGGAAGCTAGTCAAGGTGCAGGTCTCCATTAAGCTCAAACACTTGAAACTCTCCAATTTTTAGCTGACAGCTTTTATCAAAGCTCCAGTTATTCTGCTGTCAAAGTGCATTTAACAGCAGTTTCTATCTTTCACCAGGTAAGATGAGTCCTCATCTTTAGTACCCTTAAACTTTATAAAGCTCATCTGAGAAGGGCTTTCATATTTATACCTCCACCTTCTTCCCTGTGGAGTTAAACTTTATGCTGGAAAAATGGACACTGTTTTCTTTTGAATGTGCTGCTTAAAGTAGATCTTGAATATCGTGGAAAACTTTTTCTATGTGGCAGTTACCTCTGTTAGAACAGTTTCTGAAACAGAATTTTTTTTTTTGTAAACCTGTGTATATTATGTTCATTTACAAAAAGATGTTCCTTTGCATGAATATAGCATTTATTTTTTATTTTTATTTTTATTTATTTAACTTTTGTTTACTGGGAAAGTCCGGCTTGGAACGAGTCAATTTTCAGTGGAGGCCCAGGGAGAAGCACTCCAATTGCATGTCTTTGCAACTTTATGTCAGAAGTTGCACCAAAAATTAATATTACTTTATTCATTACTCAACATTCTACCTGAAGAGAGGACTCATTTCACCACCCTGATGTTCTTCTATTTAGATACAACAAAATACATCAGAAAACACATGAATCTGTTTTACAGTCATTAGGTATGGACAGAACAATTCCAAAGCCACCCTATTCAGGTGGGTCTCAGGATTCATTTTGCTTTGCTATGGAAAGTACAATAAGTGTTTACCAGATAAATGTAAAGCTGGTCAATCAGGGTTGTAGCTACTTGTTTGACCTTGTTCAAAATTCCCTTAGTTGATGATATCCATGCAGCTTGGGCTTTGCTACATACTTCTGCAAGATGTTACAAACTAAATGTGATTTCAAGGTCTGAGTTTTCCTTCTGGGCTGCCTTTCTTTGTAGTATTCCATCTTGACACCATCCAAGAGGTCTGAGCTGAGGGCTGTGTCTTAGTGTTGACGTGGATGCACTATGTATTATGTAAGATAGCAATGTTATGTCCTTACAGTAACACTTGAGGTTCAGAATCCATGTGCATCCACATCGACAAACTCACCCATATTGCAAATCCTATCCTGTGTAGGGATCTGTAGGACTGGCCCTGAGTTTTTTTTTCTTTTGGATTTACTGTATATTGTCATTAGTACAAACTTAAAATGGAGAGAAGAGGAGATGTGGTATGTTATGGGAGACAAGAGACAGTTTTTTAGAGTCTGAAAAAAGTCTTAAAGCTGCCAAGTGGCTGCTGCCTGCTGCTGACCAGTCCTAGTGTTGAAATGGATAGTTATAGGTTCATAGGTTCATAGGTTCATAGGTTCATACTAGGCTATCTGCCCGAGGGCATTTACAAGCCTAGCCCATCGTTTTGTGGCTTACGCCACCCCTTTAGTATGGGGAACTATACCCATTATTTTGCTGTGCCTCTGTCGAGCAGTGACACTGAGGTTATCCCTGGGGTATATCTGTGATCTCCCATCCATTGGTCAAGATTTCTCTTGAACAAGGCCAGCGAGGTACTCTGCCTCACATGTACCGGGATTTTGTTCCACAGCATAGGGAGTCTTTGGGTGATGAATCTATCCCTCCAGCACGTCCTATTAATAGCCGTGTCAAGGTTTAAGTCTCCCGCCCTTGTGGCTCTGATGGATCTAGATTTTTGAGGTGAAGCATATTCATCAAATCTGGGTTTGACATGGGCTTGTATGTTAGGCAAAGGTCACCTCTGACCAAGCGGTACGCGACTGAATAGAGCTGGAGTTCTTTCAGTCGGGCAGCATAGGACAGATTTTTGAGACCCTTTATCCTTTTGGTGAGGAACTTTTGTGGCCTCTCCAGCTGCTGCAAGTGTCGGGTCAGATACATTCCGAATGGGGCATTGTACTCAATCATTGGTCTGATGAGTGATGAGTAAAGGGAGACTATGACCTCCCTTGATCTAGATGAGAATCCCTTCATGATAAGGTGGGCAATGTAGAAGGTCTTCCTAACTACTTTAGCTACATGGGTGTCGAACGACAGACTACTATCAACCTGGGTCCCCAGGTCCCTGATAACTTCTTCTGTGCTCAGTGGATTGCCACCTATTTGGTAGCTAGGGGTAACCTTGTTTTTCCCGAAGGGTATGACTATGCATTTTTTGGCATTTAACTTTAGGCTGTGGCTCTGGCACCAGTTATCCGTTTCTGTGAGACCCTTCTGAAGGATATCTGTATCAGATGTGTTTTCTACTATGGCGCCCAGTTTGCAGTCATCTGCAAACTTTGTCAGCCATAACCCTCCTGTGTTTGCTTGTACTTCGGAAAAGTAGATGCCAAACAAGAGTGGGCCCAGGACTGAGCCCTGTGGGACACCACTTGTGACAGGCTTTGAGTCTGACATGGCGCCAGCAACTCTGACCCTGTGGGTTCTGTCACTCAGCCAGTTTGCAACCCATCTTGTGATGTATGGGTTGACATTTAAGCTGATGAGTTTTTCAATGATACCCGAGTGGGGTATTGTATCGAAGGCCTTAGCCAGATCGAGGTAGGCTGTATGGACTGCCTTTCCCTCATCAATGGCTTTGGTGACTGTTTGAAAAAGTCAACCAAGTTTAAAAGGCATGATCTGCCTTTGACAAAGCCAAACTGGGTTGGATCCAAAGTCTGCAAATTCCCTATGTCTTTATTTATGAGGTCCATTATGATCCTCTCCATGGCTTTGCAGATAAGGCTTGTCAAGCTAATGGGCTGGTAATTTCCAGGGTCGGTGGAGGCACCGCCTTTGTGAAGTGGTACCACAGTTGCAGTGCGCCACTCCCTGGGTAAGTATCCAGAGGTAAGACTTTGATTAAACAGCTGTCCTAGCTGTGGGTTTAATTCCTCATTGAGTTCATGGAGCACACAGCCGGGGACACCATCAGGTCCCATGGATGCTGTGTTTTTGCTTTGGAGAGAGCAGTTCTCACTTGGGCTGGAGATGTTTGGGGGCTGCAATCGTTTGGTATAGATATCTCTCCTTTTGGGGGGGGAAGAAGTTTGCACTGAACCTGTCAGCCAGTATGTTGGCAATGTCTGTAGGATCAGTAATCTTCGCATCATTTTGAACTAGCTCTGAGCATATCTGGGAGTTTCCTCCCAGGTTTCTAACATAGCTAAAGAAGGCCTTATGATTGTCTTTTGAGTCTTTAGCTATTTTTCTCTCGAAATTTGCTTTGGATGATTTTATGAGAGCTCTTAGTTTTTTACTTATAGTGATCAAGGGTGTCTTACCTTTTAAGGATTTTGCTCTATCTTGTAGTAGCTTCCTCCTTTTGTTGTAGAGTTTGTTTATGGCTGGGGTCCACCAGACTGGACGCTTGCCTTTGGTACAAAGAGTCTTTGTTTTGCTTGGGATTGCCTTATCCATGCAGTCCTGCAGGTGCTGGTAGAAGGCATTTGTAAGTGATTCAGCGGCTTGAGTACTGTTTTCCGCCGGCTCGGGGCCTTAAAGGAGACCACACTAGTCTTTAGAAGTGTGAAGTCGGCTTTTGAGAAGTTCTTTACTGTGGTCTTTTTATTTCAGGTGGGGGTGGGATGAGGACCTCCAGCGAGATTAGTTTGTGGTCTGATCTCACCAGTGAGGGGTACACCTCCGGTGTTGAACATTGTGCTCCCATGTTCGTGATGATGAGATCAAGTATGTTATCTCCTCTTGTGGGGATGGTGACTAGTTGTTCCATGGCATTTGAGTTTATGAATTCCAGGAACTTTTGGGCTAGGGTGTTTGGGCTTGAGTAGTGTTCCCAGTCTATATTAGGGTAATTGAAGTCACCTAGTATGATGGTGTTTGGTGATACATTTATCCCTCTAGTGTTTTCAGGAAGGCCATGTGAGGTTCCTGAGTTTGTGAGGGTGGCCTGTAACATGCTACAATTTGCAGAGCAGTCTTGCCTATGGTTAATTGCACCTGGATGGTCTCCGATGCATCGTGCGTTGCCACCAGTCTTGAGGTGTGGGTGTCCTTGATGAATATGGATACCCCCTCCTTTCTTGGTATTGTCCGGATTTTGGGGCGGAACGCATGATATGAGGTAAAACCTGATAGCGCTGGGGTGCTCTCAGGAGCCTTGAACCAGGTTTCTGTCACAGCACAGACATCGATGTTCTCCATACTGAGAAGGGCCTCGAGTGCGTGCATTTTGAGATTTAGACTTCTGGCATTGAGCAGCATTACCCTTAGTTTTTTCCTTTTTGTGTTCTAGGGTGGTAGGTTTAGAATTTGAGCCTTGCCTAAAAAGGCACTATGGGGTGGCAAGAGCCTTTGCCAATATCCGAATCCTAGGGGTGACAGGTGCAAGCCGTCCCTTGGCAGCGTGGCTTGTCCAGCATGTCATCCCAGGCAGACAGACACTGGATCCCCTTTGAATGACACCAGTGTTTAAGCCAATTGTTAAAGCTGATCATCTTATCTCTGTATTGTGGCATCATTCTTGGTGAAGGTAGGATACTGCTCAAGGTCAGGGTCATACCTGCCTGGGCTACATAATCAGAGAGCTCCTCAATGTCTCTTTTCATGTAGTCCAAGGAGGTACGTCTCAGGTCGTTTACACCAGCGTGGACAATGACTGAGTCATATTTGTACCTGCTGTTGAGAGACCTGAGTGCTTGCGTTATGTGGCAGATTCTAGCGCCCGACAGGCAGCTTACTGTGACCTTCTCCTTACTCAGTCTGTTGAGCGGGACGTCAGTGTGTCTGACTATGGAGTCACCAATGACTAGTGTGTCTGGCATTGTGTTTGGCCTTAAGGGCTGTGACTGTTTGACACTCTGACTGTGAGGTCTATGTGTTGCATTAAAGAGTTAATGTTATAATAAGTACATAACATTAACTTTTCCCAAAACAGTAACAAAAAGCCATCTGGAAAGAATTATCTTACATTCCCTAGCAAGTCGGGTGTTTCCACCTCAAACCTTATCCAGTTACTAAATATGCTATCATATCCCTGTAAAAAATAATACTTTTTTTTTCAAAATGTAAAAAAGAAAAAAAACTCTTGGCAGTGAAGCACATTCCAAGATTACTGCATATCCTTGATTTAGTTCTCATTTGGTTGAGGAAGTGCACATAATTCTGTTATGTAGTTGGGAATCTTTATTCTAATGATGCAGATTTTTGACTACATATATCTTCAGGCAGGTTTAATGTGATTTCCTGACTAATATGCACTCCAAAATTTCCAGTATGGAGTTGAATGCAGGTAAGATTTTTAATCTATTACTTGAAAAAAGAAGTCAAAACCTGGTTGCAGCACTTCTATATAGCTTAGACTCCCTATCAGCCTGCTGGTACCTTGAACACTATGTAAACCCAGATTGCTGGCATCACAGATGGCAGCTGTCCTTCTGTCTCATCAAGTTAGTTTGTCACCCTGTCAGACTTCTACTGCTTCTGCCTATAATTCGTCTTACCAGCTACATATAGAAGAAGTGGTATAAATATGTGATAAGTCCATTGATAACAATGTCATGTGACAAATAATATAGCATTATGTAGATCTTGTCATATTCTCATTAAAATGTAACATATTTCATATATGTTAGCCGTTAACTATTTCATTCTGTAAATACTGTGCATCTTGAGAAC
Organism: Protopterus annectens; assembly: GCF_019279795.1. Classification (NCBI taxonomy): domain Eukaryota; kingdom Metazoa; phylum Chordata; order Ceratodontiformes; family Protopteridae; genus Protopterus; species Protopterus annectens. The sequence continues at coordinate 1,460,499,349 of NC_056743.1, forward strand.
ATTTATCAAAGTTTGCGTGGATACAAATAATGCGAGTTACAGTCTGTAAGCACACAGTACCTTCAGGTATAAATAATTTCCAAATATAATCCTTCACGCTATTCAGCTCTGGACACCAATGACAAGGTACACTGCTCACTACTACGATAACATATAGTGGCTGTATCCAAGCATAAAAGTCCTAGCTATTCAGCTCCCAAAGCTCACTTGCAGTAACGATTGTTCACTGATGTTGCAATAGTACCATTTACAAACTTCCAATTTGAAACAAGAATTCCCACCAAACAATGCTTGTAAATACTTAAACTCAATCACCAAGCATTAGGCGGGTAAAGGAATTTATATGCTTTAATTAGAAAAATCGGCAAGCGCTTTCAACATAAGTCTTCATCAGGCCAAACAGTTTTACATAAAAAGTGAATTCTTTATATAACTTCACCAATCATGATGTCATTTCCTGATGAAAATTCTTAAAAACACAGCCATTAAATATAAAGTTCATTTACGTAATTAAACATAATTAAACATAAATATATGCATCTATTCATCATCTATACCAAAACTACGCAAATGTGCATAACAATGTATTTGCTTTGTAGAATATTTAGTTTGCAACGTATTTCATTAACTATATCATATGCAAAGCCCATAGCGCACATTATGGTGTTATTCCGAACAAGTATATTACCATGTAGTACTGTTCGATAATATTAATTATACATTTATAATTTCTAAACCATAAATTCAAGTGCACTGAATAATTTAAAATAAGAAAAAAATAAGAAAAAGTGTGAAAATGTATTTCAAATTTCTTATACAATAAAAATAATAAAATTTGTTTATGACAACTTCAGAGTTTCTATTAAAAACCCTACATATATTATTCTACATTAATTTACTATCATATGTAGGACTCACTACAAATAAATTAAGAATGGTACAAGGGGCATTTATATAAAACTATACGTGACATGAGATATGGCTATAATAAAAACACATAAACAATCAACAAGTAATAAAAACAACCTAATAGATGTATAATACATTATACAATATAATGCTATCAAATAATATGTGTACATAATATAATTACTAATAACATGTGAATAAAATAAAATTAATTTGTATGCATTAAACGTACTAATCTGCTAATGTTTTGTCTAAGCATACAGTCAAAGAGAGTGTAATAGGCAAGCATAGAGAAGGGGGAGTGTATATGAATACTTATAGATATGACTCTCCTAGTCAATAAATGCACCTATTAATATTCAATCCTGAATGTAAATTGACAACATACAACAGTCATTGCATAAAAACCACACTAAAACATTATATGAATATAATATATAAAAAAATAATAATCTCTACTATTTACCATATATACATGGTTCATGGTGGCTGCTAACCACTATATACATAGTATGTAGTACAATACACACTAGACTAGAGCGTGTATATACTGTTAACACAGACCATGCATACATGAAAGCCTGGCTCCCAATTTGCAATATTGTCAGTTCAACCAACAGTGAATAACCAGGAATTCTTTAACGTGATGGCTAGCTTCTACATGCCATTCTTATCTATTATATTATATAAATATAGGTTTCTACCAAAAATGAATTCTAGTTATACAGAGCATATTCACAATCATAATTAAATATATATTTTATAGTAATATGTAGGTTATAATGGTGAGGTTATCTTTTCAACTTCTTAGCTTTCAGCGCGAGTTTAATAGAGACTCTATCATTTAAACCCGGGGCACGATCTGCCCTTAACCTAATTATCCACTTCGCTTATTTTTGCTCAGTCTCATTGAACACATCTCCACCTCTAATATTTATCAAATTAGTTTCAATAACTTGAAATTTAAAGGTGTGTTCAATAGAGTTCCTTCCAACATGTTTTGGCAAAGCATTTCTCGGTGAGGATATCCTAATGTGATAAAGATGTTTCCTTATCCTATCTCTCAGCCTCCGATCTGTTTTGCCTACATAAAATGCGGCGCAACAGGTGCAGGTGGCCAGATATATCACATGCTCAGTGTCACATGTTGCTATTGCTGGAAATACAAACTTCTGTTCAGTCACCGGATGTACAAAAGTATTGGTTACTTTGATAAAATCACAATATTTACATCTATTGCATCTATTGGTGATGCCATGAGTCATAAGTTCAACCCTGCTATTTACTCTGTCCGGTCCACATAGCATCCTATATAGGTTGAGCTTATTTTTATATGTAAAACAAGGTGAATTGTTTATTAATGCAGAGATATTAGGATCAGTTAGTAATATGTCCCAATGTTTATTATATATATCTCTAATATCTCTTATATCTTGTGTATAGTATAAAGGTATCCTGACCCTTTTGTCCATATTACTCATTGGAGTTGTACTTTCTACTATGGTGTTACCTTTTGCAAAATATGGTGATGCTTTTTCAGTCCTCAAATTCTCAATTCCAGACAAATTTGCATTAATTTCTTCCAGACTATAAGAACGATTCAGGAACTTTTGTATCAATTCATTAATTTCTGTCTGAAATCCTTGTTGATCTGAACTTAGCCTAGATAGCCTCATGGCTTGACCCTTAATGATATTACCAAATATGTGATTAGGGTGCATGCTGCTCCGATGTAAATATGTATTCCTGTAGCAGTCTTTTCTATATATCCCTGTATTTAATAGACCACTTGGTAGACTCTGTACAAACACATCTAAATATGCATTACACTCGTGTGACTTAGTCATAGTGAATTTCAAATATTCAGTTGTTGTGTTCATATCTTGATACAATTCTATAAGTTTTGAGTCTTCAGCTTTCCAAATAAGGAAAAGATCGTCTACGAAACGTGTGTAGAAAAGGACATTTTCTTTAAATTTGCACATTCTAAATAAGTATTCTGCTTCCCAATCAGCCATAACTAGGTTGGCGTAGCTATTGGCACAGGACGTGCCCATAGCCATGCCATCCCATTGTACATATAGTTGGTTATTAAAAGTGAACACAATGTTGGATAAAACTATTTCCATAAGTTGACAAATTACTTCTATTTTACTCTCTGTATATGTGCCATCTTTCTTTAAACATCTCATAATACTAAGTATACCTTCTTTGTTTGGAATAATAGTGAACAGGGACTGAACATCTAAAGTAACTAGAGTGTCCCTTTCTTGCTCATATGTTGTAAAGGTGTTCTCATATAATTGAATCAGGAACTGTTTAGTATCCTTTAAAATATATTTAAATTTATTTACAATAGGTCTTAAAAGATATTCTAAATACAAGGAGATTGGTTCCATGATCCACCCCCTCCCAGCTACAATGGGTCTCATTGGGGGGTCCGTTTCATGTTTATGTATTTTTGGTATTCCTTGTATACACGGAATAGTTGGATGTTCAACACGGAAATATCTATATAGTTCTTCATTAATCTTTCCCTCGCATAACATAATTTGTAATTTACTTTCAACATTAGTACATATGTTATCCACTGTATACCTTGTAATCTTTTGGTAAAACTTATCATCACTTAACATTTTATTCATACCGGCTACATATTTTTTCATGTCCATTATAACAGTTGGTCCACCCTTATCCGCTGGTCTAATCATGATACTCTTATCATCTCTCAATGCTTTTAATGCTCTTCTTTCTATTGGTCTAAGGTTACCCTGCCATTTCCTATCCTTATTGATTCTTTCATTTTCATGTAAGTCCTGTTCAACAAGTTTTGAGAAGGCATCAATAAGAGGATGTAGCATAGGGACATACGTGGATGTTTTTTTAAATTTATGCTCATCATTTCCTATATTTCCTAAATCAAGTTTTAACTGTAGGTTTTGTGTAAAAAATTTTAAGTCCATTACATTATCCGAAATGTCACTCCTATTTGAGGGGATAAATGTAAGTCCTTTCTCTAACACATAAATTTCATCCTCAGTTAGATTCCTACTAGAGATGTTCCATATTAGGGATTCTTGCCCCCCTGCCACATTTTCTTTATAGTAGGGCCTGCTTGGTTGAACTCTGCTGTTCTTTTCTTTTGTCGTCCTCTGCTTATTGAACGATTCCTCCCCCCTCCTCCACCTCTCCAATGATCCACTATGGGGAAAGGGGCTGTTTGGTAGTTATCAGTTCTTGTAGGGATCTCTTTATGTGCTGGGTCATCTATATCTGTAACATTAGACTGGTCTATATTAATTGCGTCTATATGTTCACAGATATCAACCCTAGTATTAGCGTCTTCATATACTGAGATATCGTGTACCATTGCCACAGGGGAAGCACAATTCTCATTATTAACTTCATTGTGTACCAGTGCTTTAGTTACTACCACATTTCTTTTCTCTGCAATCTGTTTATGATTGTCAACTCTATGAAGATCACGTGTATTTAGGTTAGATTTAGTGACATCTGAATCATTAGCTTTGTTATTACTATAATTATCTTTTCTATTTTTGCCTAAGTTATCAATTCTAGGCCAAGTGAATACATTCCCCCTTCTAAAATCTTCTGTATCTCTCTTATTTTTTTCTTGTTTCTGTTGTAGCAGCTTATTTTCATACACAAATACATTATCTAATCATTTTTCAGTAAGTACATTCAGAATATGGTTAGGATACACATCATACATATGTAGCTGTTGTTTATGTATTCGTTCCCTAAGGGAACTTTCAATTGGCAAAAAATAGTTATCGAGTAACTCCATGTATTTAAAACTTGTGTCTAAATTGACCTGCTGCCACATATGTAACAAGTCCGGGTAAACAGTACCTGTAGTGGGCATCTTCAATACTCGAAGCCCCCTAGGAACAATTTTACGTTTTATACACACTTCGAAGTGCTGTCTCTGCAATTGCAATCTTTTCAATTTAAAGAAATCCATTTCCATCTCCTGAAGGAGTGTCGTTAGCCCCTGGTACTCCTTACTTTTATACGTGGAAGGACTAGTGGTGTGTTGTTAGAAGTACTTTTTGGATTTATCAAAGTTTGCTTTTGGTGAACATTCTTTCTCGCAAATAACTCAAATTCTTTTGCTGACTAAAATGTACATTTCACACTAAGATTGCCTCAATTGTCATACACTCTGTTCCTTCAAACATATAATTACAAATGGTTTCATTGTTCAGAGAGATCAAACATTGACTCTGTCCCAGATGACCCATGTTTGATTAGCACACTAGTGCCTGAATCAATGACCATTACTGGCTTGTTCATTCTATGCCGAAGAATGTAGCCTAGATCATTGCAATAGCAGCATGAGGACCCACTTGAGCTTTGTGCTACAAGTGGTGTAGCATTTGATTAAGAATTTGTACATACATGGAAGTGTGCATACACCTCCCAAAGGCAGCCTCAGAGGAGCTTGCAAGGCTGCCATGGGGTGGTAGGGTTAAGGCATGCTCCCCAGCAGCAATATAGTGCTGCATCAGTGTACTTTATTTCCTAACTCTCCCTGGATGTGGCTCAGACTGAGCCCAGTTGAGGCTAAGGTGGGTCCAATAGACACATCAATAAGGAGAGAACAAGGAAGTAGCTGTTGGGCAGCTGTGTGAAGCTAAAAGAAAAAAAAAAACATGCTACTAGAAAGTTATATATTTTCATGATATAGAGGTTCTTTCAGGGAAACTATATATTCAGACAAACGTTTATGTTGATTTAAACTTATGGGTTTTGTGTCATAGAACTGTCCCAGAGATTCCAAATTCATCTGAATTTAATGTGATGTTCCTCTGCGGTAGATTCTGTGAAGCATAAATCACCGTACTTTAATGTCAGTTTCCAGGTTAACCACCCCATCTCATGAAAATGGTGAATGCACTCTCCAGGATGTGAGTGCATGCATATGTATGCGTGTGTAAGGAAGACATTCATTTTACTTACTTGCTAAAATATGTTTGCAACTAATTTTAGTATCAGCCAAATACTGAAACTCAGTTCCCTGAAACAACAGTTCCCCAAGCATGACTGATGTTTCCCCTCTAGAGTTGATGACTTCTCTATAAAGCAGGCTTACAAAAAGTGATATTATGATATTTAGTGAAGTTGGCAATTTTATTTTGTGAAGTGCAAATTAATGTAATTGAATGTTGGCAATGCACCCGCATTAAAAGTAGTGTCTGTACATTCATCTGCTTTTAAAATTTGTGTGACCACAGGGGAATAAAACTTGCTGCCACACATTCAGGCATATCACTAATAGTCTTAACACTGTATGTGAAAAGAATTTTGCATAATACATTTGTCTGTTAATTATGATTTTGAATGTTTGTGTTTTGTTCATTTATTCTGTTACAAATGACAGCCTGAGAATTGTTAAACCTTCCCTTTATTTGAAGGTCAGAATAAATGATTTAACTTACCTATTGAAGTAGTATCACTGCTGTGACATGAAGCTAAGTAATAGCACAGTAACTGTCAGGTATTTGACACTGACAAGTACTTTTATAGGAAATGATATCTTATCCCTTGTGCAGTTTGATTTTAGTTATAGATTTTTTTTATGATGTGACAAGTGCTATTACCATAGACTTATTGGGAAACAATTTTAATTGTACAGTCAATATAGTGAATGCAAATAAACCAAACATTCAGACATCATGCAGGTATGTTGCCCAAATTAATTATTTTCTTATAACTATTTCCCCATCGCTTCTCACTTTAGATGCTGGCTGAGTCTGGACAGAGGCTTTCGATGGAGTTTCATAGGACCTGTATGTTTTGTAATCCTGGTAAGTTAATTCGTTGATAAATATTTATTGCTAGTAGAAATGATTTAGCTTGTTTTAATTTTATTTTGTCAAACCTAATATAGGCCAGGTTATTAAAGTATTTTTAAGATAATAAACATTTACAAAGTGTACTCTGTAAAGAATCTGCACAAAATTCTCTTAACAGCATTATGCCAAATTTTTACAATCCATGTAGGTATATTTGAAAGCACAATGCAACTGGCCACATATGTATAAATGTATAATAGATAACAGGAATGACTCTTCACTTCTTGAATCCACAAAATATAAGGCAATACCTATTTGTAGTGGGAAGCAACTCACTGCAAGTCTAATATCAATGATGTATCAATATTCATAAGTTTACAGTAGATGGCTGTCACACCACTGAACACTGCTGCAACGTTTGGTCTTTTTTTCTGAAATTAAATTAGCTGGTGGTAAATAGCTGGTGGTAGTGCAGAGTTGGAGGTTTTGTTGTTGCAGTGAATCCGTGAATTACATTGCTGGTATTTTTGGCCAGTGATTGTGGTTTCTTGGTCACTAAAAAGGAATGGAGATGGAGACATGGGCGTGAATGAAAGATACCGTACTAATGCTTTGGTGACTGACATTTGTGTTGAGTACCCTGATGTTCTGAATGGACGGAAAAGCATCCTGAGTCATTACCTGGAGACTTTTTGTGCACAGTGACTATGACGTTTGCCCATGCTGTTGCTGCTTTGGGAATTTATCGCATGGGCTGTTGTCATGTGTAAGAGTATCTGAAATATTGTGCTTTAGTAGGCAAGTGCCTTCAAACCTACTTAATGGGGTATATTTTCAACAGTCCTATGACAGGGTGTTTGTTTGTATCAGTGATTCTATTTATTTGTGGTATATTGACAAACGTGCACTTGGGATATAGGCACTCTGCTACTGGCAAAATATCTTCTGTACTTCAGCTTTTCTGTCAACTACATTTCCTGTGACACTGCTTATGTTTTGTTATCTTATTCTTTGACTTTATGGCTATTTTTTAAATGTTGCTCTTCAAGGAAACACATGTTTTGCAGATTTAATTAATTTGTTTGTTGCCATAATGGTATTCATTGCCATGCTTTTTGGTAAAAGCATTAAATTGAACTTGAACTTACTAGAAGTAGTGTAACAATAACCTGTACACCAGAAGTTGTGCGACAATGACTTGTATACTTGATGTAGTGTAACAATAACCTATACACCAAAACTTGTGTAACAATCACTTGTACACTAGATGTAGTGTAACAATAACCTGTACACCAGAAGTTGTGTAACAATCACTTGTACACTATATGCAGTTTAAAAACAATGTGTACATTAGAAGTAGTGTAGGAACAACCTGTACACTAATGTAACAAAAACATGTAACCTAGAAGTAGTGTAACAATGAAATGTGCACTAGAAATAGTGCAACAATGACCTGTGTACTACAAGTAAGTGCAACAGTGATTTGTGCACTAACAGTAATGTCATGATGACCTGTACACTAAAAGTAGTGTATTGACAACTTGTTCACTAGAAGTAGTGTAACACCGATGTGTACACCTGAAGTAGTGTAACAATGACCCGTGCACTGGAAGTAAGTGTAACAATGACCTATGCACTACAAATAATGTAACAATGACTTGTACACTAACAGTAATGTCATAATGACCTGTACACCAGAAGTAGTGTAACGACAACTTATTCACTACAAGTGGTGGTAACAATGACTTGTACACCAGAAGTGATATAGCAATGACCTGTATACTAGAAATAGTGTAACAATGACGTGTACAGATGTTGGGAAAACAGTGGGTATGCTCTGTGTTATAGCTTAAAGTAATACACTGCTGTTCATTCATTAAACCACTTTGATAGTGAGTGGTATATACAGAAGCATTATGAAATGAAGAAACTTAGCACTGTAATCACAAACTGCCATTTTAAAAGAAACTATGGAATAAAACATGGCAGGTAATGTCAAAGAAATATCCATGCTTAGCTCTACACTTCCTAGTACTCAGCTGCTATCAAGTTGAAGAAAATGAGTGGTAATGAGTGACACACATGAACATAAACATAATAACATGAACAACTGAAGTGGAGACACAAAGTCACACTTAAAAATGAAAATAAAACATACATCATGGCAATTATTAAGTTATTAACTACCAGATCTTCTCAAGTATATCCATGAAACCAACTCACCATTTTCAACAACAGTAAATGAAAACTTTGTGACACATCTACATGAATTCTAAGTAAACTGATGGCATGATTAAATTAAGGAATGCAGTGCATTTTTTAATAAATATGTCACTTACGTAATCTGTAGAATTTTCTGTATGACACTACTGGAGACTTACTTTTACTTAGATCATTTCCTGAGCAACTGGCCTCACACAACTATACCCATTTTTAATAGAATTAGCTAGGGTAATAAAATAGCATTCATAAAGGAAATTATGTAAATGTTATGAAATGCAGTTTATTTAAACTTTCAAGATATTTATATCCCCCATCTGTGGAATAGACTCCCTCTTCATGTCAAGCAGAGTACCTCATTAGCCCTCTTTGATGACTGGATGGGAAAAAGAAAATACACCCCTGGGATCCCACCTGTGTCTCTGCTGGACAGAGGAAACAGGTGCTGACTTTGTGGGAACATGGGTGAAATTCTTGGCTAGGCTTATACTGGCCCGGATGAACCTATGAACACAGATGAAGAAAAGGTTAACACTAAATTTGATAATAAACAGTATTTTTAGCTTATTAATAATAGTTACAGTATATAAATTTAGCTTATGAATAATAAACAGTCATGTCTCCTATAAGATATTAATATATACACTGTGGCAAATATGGCAGGAAAGCAATTTATTTAACATATGGGTTCACAAATTAAACATTACTCTCATTATATTGCCTGAAATTCAAAATTAATAAAAGGTAATGATAAGAAGAAGACTACAAATTATTGAGGAATCTCCAAACTCTGGATCCCACACAGTTTGGTTTTGTGAAGGGTAGATCATGCCTGCTCAACTTGGTCAACTTCTTTGAGTCAGTCACCAGAGCTGTGGATGAAGGTAAGGTGGTTCATACAGCCTACCTTGATCTGGCCAAGGCCTTTGATACCATTTCCCACTCAGGAATCATAGAAAAACTTACTAAGCTAGACATCAACCACTACATCACTAGGTGGGTTATAAACTGGCTCACAGAGAGAACCCATAGTGTGAAAGTAGCTGACTCCAAGGCAGACTGCTGACCAGTCACAAGTGGAGTTCCACAGGGTTCAGTCCTGGGTCCTCTCCTGTTTGGTATCTACTTCTTTAAAGTCCAGGCCAACACGAAGGGACTCTGGCTGACAAAGTTCACAGATGATTGCAAGTTGGGAGCTATTATTAGGTTTTTGAGTGATGTTGACATCCTACAGAAAGGCCTCAATGAGACCAACGACTTTTGGCAGAACCATGGCCTTAAGCTCAGTGCCGAAAAATATGTCTTCATCCCCTTTGGGAAAAATCCAGTTCCCTTGAATTACCACTTCCAGTTCCCTTGAATTACCACATTAATGGTAGTCCACTGAACACAGAAGGCGTTATAAGAGATCTGGGAACACAGGTTGACAACAACCTTTCTTTTGACCAGCACGTTGCCACTGTGGTCAGAAAGTCCTTCTATGTGGCACATTTCATTACTAAGGGTTTTGCATCCAGGAAGAAAGAGGTCATTGTCTCCCTCTACTCTTCCCTCATTAGGCCAGTCATTGAGTACAATGCCCCATTTGGCATGTACCTCATTAGACACCTGCAGCAACTGGAGAGGCCACAAAAGTACCTCACAAAGAGGATCCTAGGCCTTAAACACTTGTCCTAAATGGACAGACTCAAAAAACTCCAACTATTCTCTGTCTCATATCACTTACTTAGAGGCGATCTCTGCTTGACTTACAAAGCCATGTCTGAACCAGCTCTGTTAGAAATGCTACATCTAAAGAAATCCCAGTCCCTCCACACCACATACTCCAGAGACCTCAACCTCATTACCACAATCAACAGAACATGCTGGATGGACAGGTTTATAACCCAGAGACTTCCCATGCTATGGAATAGACTTCTCATACATGTCAAGCAGAGCACCTTGCTGGCCCTCTTCAAGAGAAATCTTGATGAGTGGATGGGAAATAGAAAATTTACCCCGGGATCACTCCAGTGGCTCTACTCAACAGAGGCACTAGGAACTAAGGTTGGGTGGCACGATGCCAGGGTAATCCTATGGGCTAGGCTTGTAAAGGCTCCAGGGCCATTAACCTAGTGCACACCTATGAACCTATGAACCTATGAATGACATGTCATTACAGAAACATTGTAGTAAAGGTAAAAGATAAGCTATCTTCAAATAAATCTTTCATCGCTTTCACCAAGATCATCTTCATTTATCATCACCTTAATTTTCCTCTTTTTTTTGATTTTTCTACATAGAGTCAGGGTATCACATTAAATGTCACCAACACTCTTGATTTAGTACCATTCTTCGACCTTTAACAGGTATGCCTGTCACAGGTATATTGCGATTCTCTGTAACTCTGTCTTAAATGATTGCATAACTGCATGCAAATAAGTGTCATTATGATAGTCACCACATAAATGATGAAATCAAACATGGCAGAGCCATTAACAGACATATCAATCCAACAATAAGAGCCAGTTACGCATCTATTCTGTAAACCATGATTTCTCTGTGTATAGCATTGCACTGTGCCTACAATAACAGCAGCCTTTGCTGAGCAGATAAGTGGCCACTGTCAAACTCAGTGACTGGAATGCTGCATGATGTTACCCTTCATATTGTAGATTGGTTTAGCAGTGGCTAACACATCATCGTCTCTATGACCTAGGCATTGTGGACTACTACACTGTGGATTGAAGCACCATGCATGCATGAAGTTATGAATTTATGAACAGCACACATTGATGTCCACTCTGAATACAGACTGACATCAATTAGCAAGTGTTTGTCATGCATTCTGAAATGTATTCCACAGTGAGTGGTATGCTAATGACCCAGACTATGGTGTGGTATGCAGAAAAAAACAGAAGGAGTGTTTGTTATAAATAAGTGCAGATCATGCCTTACGTAAATTTCATTATCACCATCGTACACGAGTTTTGATCTCAGAAGTCCAATGTTCTGGTAGTTGTCAAGTCCTAGGATTTTTATTTTGTAAAGTATCAATCATTTCAATCCATTCTAGGGAGAGTGATGAAATGAATGAAAAAATAAAAAGTGAATCCGCTCGAGAATGCCACTTAACTTATTGTCATGAAGGCACATGGTATATTCTTTTTGTGACACAAGGTTAACCAGGATGAATGGGACAGATGATAGGTCAGAATCACTGCAGACATCAGTGCCATTTGTTGGCTGTAGACAAGTCACCTCCAGATTATACAATCAGTTATTGATTTGATTAAAAAAAAACAGAGACATTTGGCATTCAGGTGTCTTCAGTTTAGAAGCAGTGGCAATTGGATATTCAGGTATCATGGAGGTACCCAGACAGAACACAGGGGCAGGGGTTAGAGGAGCAAGGGCCCATACAGTATGGCAGTACTGTAACAAAGTACCCACATCCTCGGGTGACAGACATGAGTCCATTAGTTAAGTATATGGTGTGCTACAGCTTTATATGCATTTTAAAGAGATAACTGACAAGTATTTTATCTTTACATGTGAAGCTCATACTCATGGAGAGTCTGGACAGCCTCTTCACTGAAGACAACAATTGTACATGGTGAGGACAGCCATCTAGGACATCCAGATGTAAAGACCACAGAAACCTGTGGCTGTATGCCTTTAAAGACTACAGGGCTAATGATGCCACACTACGGGATGTACTTGTGTTAACTGCAAATATTTGTTGCAGATACTTTGCATTTGACATCACAAGTGCACATCTTCTCATAATGTTAATAATAAAAATGAGGCAGTGATTTACCCTGGGATGTGTAGATGATGCATGGAATGGAATACAAAATCTTCACGACTGTCATCTTTCAGTATGACAGCAGTGTCATTTCTGGCAGACAAACAGACACCATGGACACAAGAAGCATCATTCATTGGCAGTCTTGCAAATGGCATACCAGGGGACTGAAACACATAACTTCCATTGCATTTGCACTATGACTATGGCCGTGAATGTCAGTGACCAGCAGTGGAAAGTAATGTGCCAGGCTATGTTCCTGACAGTATTCCCCTTGAAAGGTTATTCATATTTGGTGAGAGTGTGTGCTCCCAAAATAAAATGACACATACTGGCATAAAATAATTATGCCATGGAAAGGTCTGCACAAATTTCTTTTGCATATTTTCTCCATTCTTCATTCATCATCAAGCCTGCCCCATCTTTGGAGTGGCTGACAACCTGGTAACCATAGGATTTGCTTATGCCCTTGCTGGTATTTTTGGAAGACTTTAGATCCCCCCACCTTGGGCAGGGGAAGCAAGGTCCACCTCACTGATGGGGCCACTATGCCTATTCATGCATGTGCATATGTTAGTGCTTGTGCTGAGAAGGGCTAATACATTCATGGCTTGGCAAGCCACATTCGTACCCCAAGACTTCCCTCAAGAATTACGCCCATAGTTGAAGAATTGCAGCATATGACAACCCTACTCTGCCTGCTCCCATAAGTTCAGGCATCCTTGTCATGCCCACACCAGCTGTAGCTAGTCAAACATGAATCACTTGGGCTTTATCCTTCTATGCCAGCAGAGCCAGCTAAGGGCTGCACACATTTTAGATATGCACCAGCAGGAGCCCATGTTAGCATAAAGAAGAAGACACACATCTGCTGCTCACTATATTTATGGTTAACTACATATGTTTAGCATATACAGAAAACTCTCAGGTAACCGGCACCCATGGAGATTGGTAGATACCGTATAACTATTGTTTCTTGTTCCTTGAGAGTTACTATAGAAAAATAGGCCTGATTATACCCTATACTATACTATACCATACCATAAACACTGTATTGATTTGGTTTTAATATTGAAATACAATAATTAAAAGCTTGTTGGGAGGGTCAGAAAGTGCACCACATGAAAATTGAACAGAATTGTCCATTATGTACTATATTTCTTTGATTTATTTTGTCGGTTGCGTGAGTTCCGGTTAACTGAAAGTTTACTGTACCTTGCCAGTCATCTGTGGCAAGTTGTCTTCTGCACAGCAGCTGATACAAACCATTCTCAAGCAATCCAAACAGGATGTGGGAATAAAGCCTCCATTAATAATGGGGAGGTCTCAAAAACCATAATAGACCACTAGTCACAGGTAGAGGCACTGTAGCTACTGGTAGAGAAAATATTGCTCACCAAGACTCAAGCAAACCACCACAAGCAAGTCTGAGTTCTGCGGGTATTGGAAAGGGAATGGTTGTGACATCCTTTTCACAGTTATTTACATAGATATAGAAAAGCTCACCAATCAGAGCCACTGTACAGAGGTACAGTGTTAGGGTAAGATCTTGACATCTTGATCACTGAGGATGCAGCTGCCATACACACATGCTGTATGGTCGTAAAGTGGGGATTGTATTAACATGTAGAGTTCACCCATGCCTATTCTAAGTTGCATTTCTTCTACGATAATGGTGTCGCATTCTTAGGCTGAACTTCAGCCCAGATGTTACATTCTTATGGTTTGTCACTTACCCATATTTGATTTAAATGTGTTATATCAAAATTATAATGTTGTTGATTGCTAAACATTTGTCTTGCACAATACATGGATATGTTTATATATCCTGAAGTGGACATGACTTGTTTAATATAACATCCCAAGCAGGACATCCTCCATCATGTCATTTTGATACTGATTCATCTGCCTTAAGGCCCCAATCCTATACCTTTGTCAGGAGGATATTCCTTCTCTGGAAATGGGGCACCTAAATCCATCATGCTAACAGTCTGGTTATGCAGCATGTACTATACAGAAGATGTGGAATGAACTTTAAGTGATGCACATTGCAGCTCCTCATTGTAGGTGCCCAGACAGCAGAGCTATATCCTAGGGTAACAAAATGTACCTACATTGATGTTTTAGTCTACTTATGTCCCTCTGTGTGGCCAGGGCTGCAGGGGTTATACTACCTTCCAAAGCATGTGCCCATGTGGCATACTGCTGCTCTAAATGTATGCTGTAAGACAGAACCAAGCTAAATGTAGTAGTTATGTGTGCTGCTTGGATCTTGGCACAAATATTCATTATGTAACCACAGTAAACACATATCACCTTCACAGTGAAAGCATGAAGTCATTTGCAGCATCACTTGTGCTATTTGCATGTATTGTTGTATGTTTCTGTCTAATACAGAGTAATTCTGAGAATACCTGCTATGCAGAGGAAGCCAAATATTAACAGGTGTCTTCTCAGTGATACTTTGGGGCACTTGGATATATTCCTATCTATGTGACACCATGTGTTCCAAGAAGTTATTTAGAATCCTGCTGATGGCTGCCCACAGAATGGCAGTGGCATTACCTCAGACCTGGGAAAAGTGTCTGTGTCTAGTATGTTGTCAGCTGGCATGCTTTAGTTTTCAGAGATAGTGGGCAAACAGAAGCAGTATGGGTACCCATATAATGAGTATGTCATAGACACTGGCAAGCACTTGTGTATTTGTATTAAGAATCACATTGTGTATCAGTAGTAAGTGAGGTATGTTGCATTTGGACAAAATACCACCTGGCATCTCTTGTGAAACATAGTACTTGATGTTTGACTGTTAGAGACATGCAATTGATTTATCCAGCCATCATTTACTTAAAACATGCTGTATCCTTTAAAGGGTCATGAGCATGCCAGAGACTATATGCACAGCCAGTGGGTGCCAGGCACTGAAACCTGTCTTGGACAGTGCACCAATCTAATGCAGAATACACACTGACACTCACATTCTACATTTAAACCTATGGACAACTTGGAGAAGTGGAGTATGATGTGTTTGGGAGGTGGAAGGAGTCTAGAGTACACAGACAAAATCCATGCCGATGTATGTAGAGTATGTGAAATCCACACAGAGGACACCTACGTTGAGACATGAACAAAATAACTTTTTGCTGTGTGTAGACAATACTATTCATGTGCACTGGTATCTGCTTCATGGTGGTAGTCATTCTTCCTTATTACTGATGCCACAATTTCCATTTATGTGTATATTTGGAAGGGTGCTATTAGTAGCCAGACACCTCTGAATCCTGTGTAAGTCTCATATATGCTTTGCAATCACAGTTATATCCTTTTATTCAGCTTTCATTGACTGGCCTGAACCTTGACCCCCAAGTTTCCCCTGCACAACAGTGTTATCAGTGGAGGCCAAATCTGACTCACACTTGTGGGAAGTGTGTAATGAATCCTGTTCAGAGAATAAACTAACTGTAATATCAGAATGATTCAGTTAAACATTTGTTGTATATAAAATAGGTGGAAATAGGAATTATAGTAAAAGGAAGCCTAATAAATCATAAAAAAATGCTGCCAGGAACATGAATGAGCATATGTGAGTTAATATGATCTAAAATGTAATATCGTTTATAAGAAATTATATATTTTTGTTGTAAAACTTCTACTCCATATGTCAAACTGTGTACTATAAACCTAATCACAGTGGCTACACCTTTGTTATTCATTTCAGGTGAACTTGATTCTATTTACCATAACAATTCACATATTGAGAGAGAAATTTTCAACACTCAACAAAGATGTTTCAACTATCAAGAATACAAAGTAGGCAAAGCTAATACTTACAAACATACATTTTTAAGATGTTTTATAAGATGTTAATTACTGTTTTGCTTATTAGAGTCATAGTGTAAGGTGTATAAACCTGAAGCATCACTCAAATGGTATTAAACAAGGTCACAGGTAACTATGCAGTACAAAGTGTAGGGTTTTAAAACTAATGCACCTCTGATGAAGGGGAATGAGTGTCCCATTTGGCTGGGAAATGTTAATGGTAGGAAATTAAGATGATTTTGTGAAGTATGGCATAAGTAGTATTTTGTAAACTTTTATATGATGTTGAGTGAGATGTTACTAGAAAAATAGTATTTTTCTTGTGCCAAGTTAACGATATAATTTAGTCATCGTTTTGTTAAATGGACAAAAGTTTGGCAGATATACATCTGTTTTAATTAGAACACAGTAAATGAATATGGTAAATCAGGTAAATGTTTTCATGCAAAGTGGCTGTATCTTGTGCAGAGTAAAAAGACTGGCATTACAAATCATTTGAAACAGATCAAAAAGACTAAATAGTAGGGCAATAGAATAGCTATTGAAAAGGAATAAACAGCATCAACAAGAGTTTGGCAAGCAGGTATATAATGAAGAGGAAATATATTGCAAGAACAGGTGCAAACTGCAAACACTTAATGATAATTAAAAATTACAGCACACAGACATATATTCAGTTACTAATTGCATACATATCACAAATGAATGAACAAATCATTTGAAGGACTGAGAAATCACATGATATAAAGCTAAAAAAATTATCTGAGATTGCACAGATGGCATTAGGGGAACATTATTGGGGGTTAAGGTGTGCAGAAGTGAGCTGCAAACAGAATTGCCTAATATGGCAGTTGATGTCACACGTTTAAGAGAATTCCTGGACTGGGATGTAGGAAGACAGGCAATAAATCCATCAGGAAGATAAAAGGTCTAAAGGAATACTCGGATAAGATAACTGCAGTATTGCTAATATTAAGTAGTGTTCTATGCTTAACAGTGTGATGTGGGTCATTCACTGTAGTTATAAACATCATTAGAACTGTGGTCATTTAACACCAATGCAAACTACCCGTTACATTAGCCTTTCCACCTTGCACTTTACTGTACCTCCTCCAGATATGTACTATAGCTATGGACTGCCAGCTAGGTCCAGAGATGAGACTTGTAAAACTAGATAGCAGTTTATATTTATAACAATCCTTGGAATACAGGATGGATATGGCAATATGACACTGGACTGTTCTGGATCACAGTCATGCCACAGAGTGATTCGCAAATGTTCCCAGCTCTGTTGTAATGACTTCAAGCTGGGAATAGTTACATATTATATTAATGACAAGATCCACTCTGCTGCAGATCCCATTGGTAGCAGGTCTGTGGGAACAGTATGGGGAGAGTGGTACAATAAAGTGTGGCTGTCATACTCAGTTGGGGATAGTGTGCATCTCCAATGGCTCTGCATTTGTTTTTGCATATTAGCAATCTGTAGGTGTAGGATGCAGCTGTTTCTATGGTCTTGTTTTGCTATGTTCTGATGAGCATGTCATCAGCAGAACTCAGAGAATGGGTACATCAATCATCTTTCTCTACCTTTAATTTGTGGTGGATTCTTCTACATATGCTATAATGTATAACAATACAGCAATGAGTTAGAACACTTCTATGAACTGAGTAGGGTTCAGGTTTGTGTTCTCAGTCATGGGATGTTCTAGCTCTAAATATTAAAGTATCATTAAAAGTGTCCCACCAATGCAGTTTCTTTGAAGCCAGGAAAGTGGCATCAAGTAAATATTTAGTAGGGAGTTGTGCCATCTGTAGTGCTTACCATTACAATGACTTGTGCCATCTGTAGTGCATACCATTATGAGTTGTGTCATCTGTAGTGCATACCATTACAATGACTTGTGCCATCTGTAGTGCATACCATTATGAGTTGTGTCATCTGTAGTGCATACCATTACAATGACTTGTGCCATCGTTAGTGCATACTGTTACAGTGAGATGTGCCATCTGTAGCGCATACCATTACAATGATGTGTCATTTGTAGTGCACACCATTACAATGACTTGTGCCATCTGTAGTGCATACCATTATGAGTTGTGTCATCTGTAGTGCATACCATTACAATGACTTGTGCCATCGTTAGTGCATACCGTTACAGTGAGATGTGCCATCTGTAGTGCATATCATTACAATGACTTGTGCCATCGTTAGTGCATACCGTTACAGTGAGATGTGCCATCTGTAGTGCATATCATTACAATGACTTGTGCCATCGTTAGTGCATACCGTTACAGTGAGATGTGCCATCTGTAGTGCATATCATTACAATGACTTGTGCCATCGTTAGTGCATACCGTTACAGTGAGATGTGCCATCTGTAGTGCATATCATTACAATGACTTGTGCCATCTGTAGTGCATACCATTATGAGTTGTGTCATCTGTAGTGCATACCATTACAATGACTTGTGCCATCTGTAATGCATACCATTACAATGAGTTGTATAAAAGTAGAAATGAGCAAGCTCCAGGTAAACAACACAACACTGTTTATTAAATCTGTTAAATTCATAAGCGCTTTCGTTGGAGAAAGTGCTCCAACTTCATCAGACAACACCTCAAACAGCAACACTTCATTTTATACTAATACAAGTCAATTAAAACCAATTACAACTTGTAAATTGATCCTGATCACAACATATTTTTAAATCTGGTTTTACTAATGTATGCATATATAAATAGTAATCATTTTTAAATCTTAAATTTTAAATTTATACTAACATATCTGTTACCTATAGTATAAATATTTTTATATTTTTCATTTTAAGATCTGTTGGCTGCATATTTTACTTATGATGAACTTTTTCACATAATGACTTGGTGCAGTTAAAAGTATTTAACTTGAAGGTATTTGTTGTGATCAGGATCAATTTACAAGTTGTAACTGGTTTCAATTGACTTGTATTAGTATAAAATGAAGTGTTGCTGTTTGAGGTGTAGTCTGATGAAGTTGGAGCACTTTCTCTGATGAAAGTGCATACAAATTTAATGGATTTAATAAACAGTGTTGTTGTTTACCTGGAGCTTGCTCGTTTCTACTTTTATACTAGTTTGTGTCAATTTGATTACAATGAGTTGTGCCATCTGTAGTGCATGCCATTATGAGTTTTAGATCTGTAATGCATGCCATTATGAGTTGTGCAATCTGTAGTGTATGCCATTACAATGTATTTTGCCATCTTTACTGCATAACATTACAATGACTTGTGCCATATGTAGTACATAGCATTATAATGAATTGTGCCATCTGTAATGCATACCATTCTGGGTTTTGCCATAGGTAACACATACCATTACAATGAGTTGTGCCATCTGTAGTCCATACCATTACAATGAATTGTGCCATCTCTGGTGCATACCATTACAACAATGCCAAGGATGAACTGATTGCTTAACCAGTTATAGATTGTGCAGTGGCAGCAGATGTTTCCCATTTCAGAAAAGCCATGTGTGTCCATTATTATTCTGGCATCTCTGAAATAATCAAACTGACAGACACAACAAATACAAGTGTGATTGATGCATTAAAGTCAATATTCTCAAGACAAAACTTATCTAATAGTCTCATATCTGACAATGGTCTACAATATATTAACCAGAAATGCAGAAGATATGTGCATGAATGGGAATTCAGAATATAAATTGCAGTTCATATCATCCTCAGTCAAAAGGAGAAGTGCATTGATGGCTCCTGACAGTATCCCTGGATGCATCTTAAATAGCATGAAACATGACTTAGCCACCCCCAACAACACTGTCTAACCTCAACCTCCATACAGGCTTTATAACAAGTGAATGGAGAACAGCTACAGTCACCCCCTGCATAAGGGAGAACCTTCTACAGACCTAGGTAATCGCAGACCCATATATCTGACCAACCTCATATGCAAAGCCATGGAAACACTTATCATGGAACTTATCAAATCATAAGGAACCTCCAAATGGACCAGTTCTAGTTTGGATTTGTCAAGAGTAGGTCATGCTTACTCAGCATGGTGAACATTTTTGAAAAGGTTACCAAAGCAATGGATACAGGTAAAACAGTATGCATCAAATACCTTGACCTTGCCAAAACTTTTGACACAATCCATCACTCAGGCATAATAGAAAAGCTAAGGGAACACTTATCTCACCTGCTGGATTGCCTCATGGCTCACAGATAGGACACAGAAATCAAAATAGGAGAAGTTACCTCCACAAAGAGATAATCACCAGTGGAGTCCCCCAGGATTCTGTGCAGGGGCCTATCTTGGTTGACATCTACTGCTCTGAAGTAAAAGCCAATACCAAATACCACTGGTTGATTAAGTTTGCAGATGACTGCAAGCTAGGATCAGTCAATGAATACACAAATGACTTAACCATCCAGCAGGAACATTTGTCCTGAAACAAATAACTGCTGCAAAAATCACGAACTAAAACCAAATGCCAAAAAATACATTATCTTATCCTTTGGGAAATCATCTACCCCAGGAAACTAAAACATTGGCAGTACACCCCTAAGAGATTACACATTTGTTCAGGATTTGGGAACTTTTGTGGACAGTGAGCTAACTTTTATCCAACATCTGTCCACAGTCAGAAGAAAGTCATTCTGTATTATACAGCTTATAACAAAGGGACCATGTCTACATCTAAAGATGTCATTTTCCCACTTTACTCAGCCTTCATTAGGCCAGTTATTGAGTATAATGCCCCTTTGGCATGTATATTTCCAGACACAAGCAACAAATGGAACTCTCTGTGACAAAAGGGGATGCTGCCAGCATAGCTATCTGGAATTTTGTAAATAATTATATGTCATTTGTGAATGTCAACATGATTTATATAAGATGGTTGTGTTACAAATGTATTAGAACTGTATGTCATGGGTATATCAAACTGCTGCTACAGAAGTGTGTGTTGAAAAGGTTTTTTCAAAGTGCTGTTTGAAATGTATCCATAGTGTGCCCTGCTGGAAGAGGACAGAAATGTACATGCACTATTGCAACTGTTTAAATGTATATATATATATTAATAAAGGAAAGTGGAGTACATGAAGTTAACTTCAAAAAATAGCTGAAATTAAATGACTTTATGGCTATGCAATAAAATATGGTATCTTTCAATTATCAAGGTGGCTAGAGACACAGAGTCTGTGCTGAGAAGATTTCTGTATTGTCTTCAGAGTGAACTAATTAACAGTTTTGAAAGCATGAAGGAATGCAGTTGTTTTATGACTTTCAGCATTTGCCAAAGATCTGATGTCTATGTATTTTTACAGGTAGATGCTAAATACTGCTAGCTTCCAGTGGTGGTTTTTTTTTTCTGGGAACTAGAGTCAGATGACAAGAAATGATGTCATTCTGCAAGCTATTCCAGCAGTAATATTTGAGATATTAATTTGAGAAGTCTCTTAGTGAGACAGGGCATTCTGTATTATGTCCTGGACCTGATAACAACTAGAATATCCATTCACCACATCTGCCTTGCTCTATAAGTAAGTTTCCAGGGTATAGTAACTCTCTTAGATACAATCAGGACTATAGTAAAGCTTAGTTTAGATATTTTTCTTTATTTATTTGAGACTGTCCTTCAGTGTTGTTTGTGCACACATGTATGTAAATCATGTGTGTCATCTACTTGGTCAGGGACATGAAGCACTGCTTGGACAGAGAGGGTGCTGGTAGGTCTTGGCTTGGTCACTCAGCTGAGATCTCATCTCTATAGCTGTGCCAGTATGGACTCTTTTTGGGATCTGGAGAAAGAGAAGAAACCAACCCCAGACTGACTCTGGTCTCTGTGTGCTAAGGGAAACTGCACTTGGTCCAGAGAGCTGTATCTAGAAATACTGTGTGTGTACTTGTCATCTTCCCAGTGTACGTCACCCTCTGTTGCCAGTGGTGAGGATTGAGGCTCTTTGATTACTTGTCCAGTGGTGGGTTGTCCACCTCCCACAGGGATATCTTACTAGAAGGCTAGAAGTCCTAAACAATATGTCCTACATGCACTAACATACAGCCCTGTCACTATACTCAGTATCATACAGACTGTGTCTAGCAT
The DNA here is from genome assembly GCF_019279795.1 of Protopterus annectens. Classification (NCBI taxonomy): domain Eukaryota; kingdom Metazoa; phylum Chordata; order Ceratodontiformes; family Protopteridae; genus Protopterus; species Protopterus annectens. Next base: position 1,460,522,008 of record NC_056743.1, read on the forward strand.
ATAATGCTCCTCCAACCAAATACTGATGTACCTACTGAATATCAGCAAGACAAAATGCATCAGAAATTCTCAGTTCAGGAATCTAAGCCTCTTCTTTAACATCAACAGAATGGCTTGGAGGAACAGGTACAGAGGATATCACTGTTCTGGAATCAGACTCATCCATTCACATTAAAATACAGCACATCCTGTCCATATTCCAGCGCAACATGGATTGATGGATAGGTAATAGAATATGTACCCCAGGACTGCTTCCAATACTAATACTATAATAACATAATACTATAATGCTATACAATATAATATGCAGTAATAACAGATGCAACTCCTAAATGTTTTATTCCATACATGGGTCCATTTAAATTATCTATAGTATGATCCCATTTATTCTCACTAGCGGTAATTTACAATTATCAACTATAGGATGGATAAGGCCAATCTAACACCAAATGGTATAGGGTTAATTCAAGCACCAAAAGTGTAACTTGCTAGGCTTGTAATGGCCTGCAAGGGCAGCTAACCTAGTACTTACCTGTGAACCTATGAAAGTGCAGTTCAAACAGTGAAATATTTCCTTAGAAACACCCACAGAAAAGGTTGGGAAAATTGTCTTCTTGCAATTAATAAAATATAAGAATACTCCACCATAGAATGGACAGAATGATGAAAATCATATTTTCTACATCAACTACATTGGTAAAGCCTGAAAGTCAATAAAAAGTTAAGTAAATGCTGAAAAAGAAATCAGAAGAGGCAAAAAATGTTATTATAGCAAAAACTGCTGAAGACTAGCAAACTTATGGGTTAGAGTCTAGAGATAAAGTAAGAATTCAGAGGTCAAGGGAAAGAGTTCATAGTCTAAAGATGTAACAATTGATAAAGCAGCTGCACCAAGATCTGACAAAGTTTGTACAGAAGATGATATGCTGCAGAGAAATTGTAGAAATCGCTACAATATAAATACATCAATATAAAAGTGACATAGCCAATGCCATGGTGTAGAGGCATAAAGTCTTAACTATGGCTCAGGTGACCCTGGTTCATTTAGTGTCTTGGATGTCTGACATGCTGACAGTGATGGATGGGTGTGTCCATCCAATGGTGGAGAGTGTTCATCTATGTGCTCTCTGCTGGGAGGCATGGGCCATAGAGGGGTGTATGTCTTAGATGTAATAGGCAAATGAAGTGGAGTGCAACTACCACATGGTAGGTCATAAATTAAAAAAAAAATCAGCAGCATGACCTCCCAGGATGCCCTTAGGTGCTGTGGTGACACCAGCCTTAGAACACAGGTAGTCCAGGGCTAGTAGTAGAGACCCTTAGGTTCTGTGCTGGCCCCAGCCTTAGAACACAGATAGTCTGGGGTTAGTAGCAGAGGCCCTTAGGTTCTATGTTGGCCCCAGCCTTAGAACAGAGATAGTCTGCGGCAGTAATAGTAGAGTCTGTAGACTCAAGGATGGATGAGGGCACTCAGGTAGCCAGAAACAAATAAAGCAGATGAGAAAAAAAATGTTTCAGAAAGACCAGCAAAAAAAAGTGTCACAAACAGTCTTTTTTTAAGAAAGTGGACATTATAAGAACTGATAGTCAGGACTTGCAGAGAAAATCTCCTGATGATCTGTTCCCAAAAGAAGCTTCTTGTAGCAGGCGCTGTTCGAAAAGCAAGGATAGAACTTTAGTACTAATGCACATGTTAAAGTCTCCATATATCCTACTGTTGAAGAATTCTGATATATGGATTATTCCAGAGTTAAGAAGAATTCTACTGAATGAAGCGTTATTTGCTTAACAACAAAGCTTATGATTGTAAAATAATACACACTACCTCATTGTTGTAGACATTTATCATTTTAAACAGTATTATTGTAATGTAATGCATTCTACCTCATGACTTTAAAAATAGGGTATGAAGAATATAGAGTGCATGTTATAGGGTACTGACCAAATGGGATCTTGAGGCTAGGTGACAAGTGATGAAACTGATCTATAACCTGGCATGAACCTATAAACCATGAACCCATGTCCATATATGTTTAAATGTTTAATGAGATAGCTAGAGATTACATTATGTGGTACACAGAAGTTTCATGGAGTTCAGTTTTGCAATATAGACTTCACTGAGTTTAGATTATATTTTGTCTCTCTGTGTTACTTATTTGCTATCAAGCTGGACAACTGTCTGCAACTCTTGTGTCACAGCAATTCAAAAAGTTAGGGAAAAAACATCTTTTTTTAAGATTGAATCATATTTATTGTTAATTCATAAAACAAACATAACAGTAACAAGTTTATGTTTTGCAATCAGATGAGTTGCTGCCATCCAGCTTCAGCTGAGCATGCAAACCTATATATATATATATATATATATATATATATATATATATATATATAAATTCACTTTATAATCTCGAATTTCAATATCTCGAGACTATAAAGCCGAACTTTCACAATATCGAAACCCCCAAAAGCGCAAAATTCAAAATCATGACTTTTAAATACACCATCCATGACACAAACATGCATACACCTTCCTCCCCACATTACAGAAAAACAAGACACACACAGACACAACACAAATACACACAAGCAAACCCCATTGCAAGCCCCATGTGTGGGGGGGGTGCTGTGCTCCCACACCCCCACTGCTTATATATACTAACTCCGAGGTTGCACTAAAAAGACAAAGATACTAAACCCACCGCTACATACTCTATATTCCCATTGCACAAACACTCCACATACATACAAACACCACCACTCACAACACTTACACATTCACACTCTTACCTACCTACCCTAACTTACACCTAAAACTTCCCAACACAATCACATGCACTTAAATCCCTACCCAAAACCCTTAAAAAAACTTACCTAAATCTCCACATATATGCACATGATGGCAGGCTAACCATATCCCACAATACACCGCAACTTACAAACACAGCAATCCCATGTACCGCACCACCACAACTGCAAATTCGTCACTTCGAATTCTGTCAAGTGCAGTTTCGCTCAACTGCACTTTTGGCATTTTTGTCTCGAGATACTGACATTCGAGATTTCAGTACTTCAAGATAGTAAAGTGCTTTTATATATATATATATATATATATATATATATATATATATATATATATATATATATATATATATATATATATATATACACGCAGTTACGGAATAATATCATCACGTTTTTTCATCCTCCAGTTTATAATCAGCTCTTTTTGAAAGATATTATTATAAAATTAACTAGTCTTCTTTCTTTCTCAGAAGCATGAATTTTGACAACCTTTCTGCTTAGGTTTTGTAATGTCATTTTCTTTCTGACTTGGTGTAAACTACCTCCATAGTTCCATGAAGGTAGTCTATTTATTTTTATTTCTGGCTGAAACAACATGATAGTTCACCCCTTTTAAATCCAAAAAGGGCTCCTGATCTGCATCCATTACATTCTTTGTTTAAAGAATAATCCCACCTATTTACAGCTAAACTTTTTGTGGCTTAATTAATAGGAATGCTAAACCAAATACCACCATCAAAGACAGATAATGCACTTGATTATAACAAGAATGCCTTTCATTAACTGACCAGATTGATAACATATATTTAATATCATAAATGAAGTAAAGGCAATTCAGTGAAGTATACCCTACCTTGTAGACTACATCAGTAACTGAACTGTATTAATAAAAGGCAGACAACTATGAGAAATGCAATTAGATTTAAAGACAGAAGCTCATCTTCTTATTTTAATAGGATTTCTATAATTGTTGTCTGTCTCCTACTGTAGAGACACAAGTTAGTTATTTTTGTATTAAGTTCTAATATTAATAACACTATTCCCATTTTCATATGCACTATCTTAATAGGAAAGTAAGAAAAAAAAAAATTTTAGGTTTAACAAGTAAGGTACTTTTATTTGCCTTACTTGTTCAGTGTAAATTATTTTCTCATATTAAAAAGAAGGAAATATCACATAGCAAAGATAAGAAAATTAATTAATTTTATTACAAAAGCACTTGAAATAATCCCTGGGATTCATTAACAATTGTGTGGGTGCCATGCTACCTACATAATTTAAGCATGTCAGGGCAATAAGCCACTGCACTAATCAAATATGCATGCTGCTCATTGCACCTACATGCTTGCAAACACATTTTCATGGCCAGCAATAGTGTTTGCAGCCATGGAAAGGTGCTTGCAAGCATGACCAAAGAATGTAAACACAATGGCTCACATATAGGCAATGCTCACATATGAGCATGTGCGCAAGCCCTTATATATTAAAGGCAAGTATAGGAAAGAATCCAGAATAAGGTTAAGTGAAACATGGGTATTTTACACTAATCTGAATTATACTTAATAATTAATGTTGAATGGGAAATATTTAAAGTGTACACACATCCTGGAGGTAAATATGACAAAGTATATAATAAGCATTTCTGACATAAATCCTGCAATAATGATATAATGATAATTAATGTCAAGGACAATCCCAGTTATACTGATAAATAAAAATAGACATGTTAAAAAAGGATGTGATAGTGACATAAATCTGGAGTGTAACAAAGACAAGTGAACAGGTCATATACCTGTCAAGTAAATGCTGACGTGAGATTACAGTAAGGACAGAAGATACTTTATAGGATGAATGCACAGAATCCAGTTATTGCATATGAGATGTATACACACATGGAATTTATGTATGCAGGCTGACAACATCTCTGTATTTTCCACCTCAGCGTGTATACACAAGAACAAAAGAACCTTAACAGCTACAATATTAGATAAATCAGAAATGGACATGTTTTTGCAAAGAAATAACAGTGATACCAATAGGAAAGGGATTGATCACCAATGATTATAGAAAATAGGTGTTGCATAGTTATCTAAATGCTAAATGCTAATCTGATAAACATATGTAAGTGAGAAATGAGAAGATGGAGTAGATGACATGTCATCAACTTGGTTTTACCATTGCTGATTTGCCAGCATCACCAACACTGTAATACTGGGCATGCTCACGTGGAATTACAGTGAACAGTAACATAATAATTCAACAGCAGTAACACAGTAGAAAGTGTTGTAACAGAGGGCCAATCACAATTATTGATGAAATGGCAATATGCCACACAGTAAGAAACGTTTATGGAATCACTAATCTTCCATTTATGGAATCACTAATCTGCCATTAAGCTGTATCGGCCCCAAAACTTGGACCAAACCACAAAAGGAGGGGGAGTATCAATATTCGTCAAAGATACCCACACCTCCAGGTTGGTGGAATAGCACGAAGCATCAGAGACTATCCATGTACAACTAACAGTGGGTAAAACTGCCTTCCAGTTTATAGCCTGCTACAGACCACCCCCCCAAACCCAGGAACCCCACTCAGCCTTCCTGAGAACACTGGAAAATATGAAGGTCTCTCCAAACACCATTATATTGTGCAACTTCAACTACCCAAACATAGACTAGGAGCATTACTCTAGCTCCAACACCCTAGCCCAAAGGTTCCTAGAATTTATAAACTCAAATACTATGGAACAACTTGTTACCACTCCCACAAGAGGGGAAAACATACTGGACCTGATCATCACCAACATGGAGAATCTATGTTCCAGACCAGAAGTGTATCCCTCACTGGTAAGATCAGGCCATAAACTAATCTCACTGGAGATTCACATCCCGACCCCACCTCTTGCCCAGAAAACCACAGTGAAAAACTTTTCTAAAGTAAATTTCACACTCCTAAAAACCGAGGTGGAATCCTTCAAAGCCCCCTGGCCTGTGGAAAATACGGCCCAGACCGCAGAATCCTTTAAAAATGCATTCTATAAACACCTTCAGGAATGCATGGATCATGCAATCCCAAATAAAAGCAAGACCCAATCCTCCAAAAGCAGACGTCCTGTCTGGTGGACCCCAGCCATAAAATAACTATACAATAGGAGGAGGAAGCTACTAAATGATAGAGCAAAATCCCAAAAAGGGAAGGCATCTCTGATCAGTATTAGCAAAAAACTACGGGCACTCATAAAATCGTCTAAGGCCAGCTTCGAGAGAAAAATTGCACAGGACAGTAAGGATAATCACAAGGCTTTCTTTAGTTATGTTAGGAACCTGGGTGGGAATTCCCAGATATGCTCAGTATTAGTCCAAAATAACAAAAAATACACCAAACCCACAGACATTGCCAACATCCTAGCTGACAGGTTCAGCACAAACTTCTCCCTCCCCACCAAAGGGCAAATATCTATCCCAGCAGATTGCTGCCCCCCCAACATCTCAGATGCTCAGGTAAGAGCCACCCTCTCCAAAGCAAAAAACACAGCATCAATGGGACCAGACGGTGTCACCGGCTGCGTCCTACATGAACTCCAAGAAGAGATAAACCCAAACATAAAACTACTGTTCAATCTCAGCCTTACTACAGGATATGTACCCAAAGAGTGGCATACAGCAACAGTGGTCCCTCTGCACAAAGGTGGTGCCTCAACGGATCCTGGAAACTATCGCCGCATAAGTCTGACTAGCTTGGTCTGCAAAGCTATGGAAAGGATCATCATGGACCTCATAAATAAAGATATTGGGGACCTACAGACACTGGATCCTACCCAGTTGGCTTTGTTAAGGGCAGATCCTGCCTCTTAAACCTGGTTGATTTCTTTGAAACAGTCACCAAGGCCATTGATGAGGGGAAAGTGGTCCACACAGCCTACCTGGACCTCACAAAAGCCTTTGATACAATACCCCACTCGGGCATTATAGATAAGCTCACCAGCTTAAATATAAACCCCTATGTCACTAGATGGGTTGCAAACTGGCTCAAGGACAGAACCCACATGGTTAGAATTGCTGGAGCCATGTCAGACTCCAAACCAGTTACAAGTGGCATCCCACAAGGCTCAGTCCTGGGACCTCTCTTGTTCGGTATATATTTCTTGGTGGTACAGGCCAACATGAAAGGACTGTGGCTGACCAAGTTCGCAGATGACTGCAAACTGGGTGCCATAATCCACTCTCCAGCCAACACAAGCATCCTCCAAAAGGGCCTCATAGAAACAGACAACTGGTGCCAGAGCCATGGCCTCAAGCTAAACACCAAAAAGTGTATAGTCATCCCATTTGGCAAAAACAAAGTGCCCACAAATTACCACATAGGTGGTAATCCATTAAGTACAGAAGAAGTAATTAGGGACCTGGGGACCCAAGTTGATAGCAGTCTTTCATTTGACAACCACATGGCCAAAGTGGTTAGAAAAACATTTTATATAGCCCACCTAATCATGAAGGGATTCACATCTAGACCAGGGGAGGTCATTGTGCCTCTTTACTCATCCCTCATCAGGCCCATAATTGAGTACAATGCCCCTTTTGGGATGTACCTTACCAGACACCTGCAGCAACTGGAAAGACCCCAAAAGTACCTCACCAAGAGGATCAAAGGGCTCAAACAGATGCCATATGCTGCCGAGTAAAGAAACTCCAGCTCTACTCAGTGGCATACCGCCTGTTCAGGGGCGATCTGTGCCTTACATATAAAGCCATGTCCAACCCGGAATTAATGGACATGCTGCACCTCAGAAAATCCAAATCCCATCGAGCTACGTGCCCGAGAGCTTTGAACTTCAGCACTGAAATAAATAGGACATGCTGGAGGGACAGATTCATAACCCAGAGGCTCCCTTCACTCTTGAATAAAATACCAGTCCAGGTTAGGCAGAGTCCCTCATTGACTCTCTTCTAGAGGAATCTTGATGAGTGGATGGAAGATCATAGGTTTAACCTGGGTATCACTTCTGTGTCACTGTTAGACAGAGGCACAGTATACTAACCTCGAAAAAGGGCATAGCAAAATTAATTTAAAATGGGTGGCGAAAGCCAAACACATTCTGGCTAGGCTTATAAATGCCCTAGGGCAGATAGCCTAGTATGAACCTATGAACCTATGAAAACAATTGTAATATTGAAGCCATGTCCGGATGAAGACATGCAATACAGATCATAATTATCTTATGAACAGGTAATGTATATGAACAATGAATGACATAAAAAACATTTCTTCATGTCATTTTCAAACACATGCCAGAATAGATATCAGAGAGATACATAACAATCATGGTCTCAACAGAAATACGCGTATCAGTCATGTCATGCAGAACATCCTTGAAAGGCTTACAGGATTTTCCTATAATATAAGGTATATGAATGACCTCTTTGGTAGGAAAAGACCTGAAAAAGATGACGCGTTGAGTGTGCTATAAATATTGTCTGTATGTAAGCCACCATTGTATGACAAACAGATGCTACCAGATTCAAGCCCCTGCCTATTTTTATGTCTCTCTTCTGACTTCTGTATTGACTGCATGTACCCCATCAGATAGCAAAGGAGACTGTCACAAACAACTGAACTGAATGTGTGTATTAAGATGGGAGGCATGAATATAATATAAACAACTGGATTTATTTACAATATTGGAAAGGAGCTATGCATGTAACTGTCCACATAACAGTCAGCATTATAATATGACTGCCTCTTTGACAAGGAAGCTGTTTCCATCATGTTAGGACACACATTGTCCCAAAATTGAATCACAGTCTATCTATGAATTTGTTATACAAGTCTGTACATAATGCATGTGTGCAGGAGCACTCACAGCATGACATGCCCCAAATAAACATTTCACTGCCATGCAATCACAGCCTGTGATAACACATCATTATCCAACATAATAATTAATAACTAGATACAGTGCTGTTTACTTAAAGTCAGTGCATTCATATAATGTTACCCCTGTCAGGAATTGAACAGAAAGCCATGTGACTTTACTGAATAATGACATGTGGATAAACCACAAGCACCACAGTGGAGATCTTAACATAGCTGTCACACTGCACCTATGCTAAGTTATTACATTAGATGTATATGAAGTAAACAATTTCTGAGATGAAAAGTATGGTGAAGTCCTCGCACACTGTGATTGCACACATTATAACTGTTGTGGATGACATGCTAACAGGTGCTGAATATGTATCTTGAACACATAAGCATTTGACAACAGAAAATAATGGTATTGTACAGGATGAATGCACCATGGTAGAAGTGTCACTATGATTGTGAGATATGTTGGTATGTGAAGGTGTCACATCATGTTATTGCTGCAAGGGATCTGTGTGTCTGTAATTGCTGTTCTGTGATAAGTTAATGACATATGTTCATAGGTTCATAGGTTCATACTAGGCTATCTGCCCTAGGGCATTTATAAGCCTAGCCAGAATGTGTTTGGCTTTCACCACCCATTTTAAATTTATTTTGCTATGCCCTTTTTCGAGGATAGTATACTGTGCCTCTGTCTAACAGTGACACAGAAGTGATACCCGGGGTAAACCTATGATCTCCCATCCACTCATCAAGATTCCTCTTGAAGAGAGTCAATGAAGGACTCTGCCTATCCTGGACTGGGATTTTATTCCAGAGTGAAGGGAGCCTCTGGGTTATGAATCTGTCCCGCCAGCATGTCCTATTTATTTCATTGCTGAGGTTCAAGCCTCTCGAGCGCATAGCTCGATGGGATTTGGATTTTCTGAGGTGCAGCATGTCCATTAATTCCGGGTTGGACATGGCTTTATACATCAGGCACAGATCGTCTCTGAACAGGCGGTATGCCACTGAGTAGAGCTGGAGTTTCTTTAACCGGGCAGCATATGGCATCTGTTTGAGCCATTTGATCCTCTTGGTGAGGTACTTTTGGGGTCTTTCCAGTTGCTGCAGGTGTCTGGTAAGGTACATCCCAAAAGGGGCATTGTACTCAATTATGGGCCTGATGCCGGATGAGTAAAGAGGCACGATGACCTCTCCTAATCTAGATGTGAGTCCCTTCATGATTAGGTGGGCTATATAAAATGTTTTGCTAACCACTTTGGCCACGTGGTTGTCAAATGAGAGATTGCTATCAACTTGGGTCCCCAGGTCCCTAATTACTTCTTCTGTACTTAATGGATTACCACCTATGTGGTAATTTGTGGGCACTTTGTTTTTGCCAAAGGGTATGACTATACACGTTTTGGCATTTAGCTTGAGGCCATGGCTCTGGCACCAGTTGTCTGTTTCTATGAGGCCCATTTGGAGGATGCTTGTGTCGGCTGGAGAGTCGATTATGGCGCCCAGTTTGCAGTCATCTGCGAACTTGGTCAGCCACAGTCCTTCCATGTTGGCCTGTACCTCCGAGAAATATATACCGAACAAGAGAGGTCCCAGGACTGAGCCTTGTGGGACACCACTTGTAACTGGTTTGGAGTCTGACATGGCTCCAGCAATTCTAACCATGTGGGTTCTGTCCTTGAGCCAGTTTTCAATCCATCTAGTGACATAGGGGTTTATATTTAAGCTGGTGAGCTTATCTATAATGCCCGAGTGGGGTATTGTATCAAAGGCTTTTGCGAGGTCCAGGTAGGCTGTGTGGACCACCTTCCCCTCGTCAATGGCCTTGATGACTGTTTCAAAGAAATCAACTAGGTTTAAGCCAAACTGGGTAGGATCCAGTGTCTGTAGGTCCCCAATATCTTTATTTATGAGGTCCATGATGATCCTTTCCATAGCTTTGCAGACCAAGCTAGTCAGGCTTATGGGGCGATAGTTTCCAGGATCCATTGAGGCACCGCCTTTATGGAGAGGGACAACTGTTGCTGTACATCACTCTTTGGGCACATATCCTGTAGTAAGACTGATATTGAACAGTAGTTTTATGTTTGGGTTTAGCTCTTCTTGGAATTCATGTAGGATGCAGCCCGGGACACCATCTGGTCCCATTGATGCTGTGTTTTTTGCTTTGGAGAGGGCGGCTCTTACCTGAGCATCTGAGATGTCAGGGGGGCAGCACTCTGCTGGGATAGATATTTGCCCTTTTGGTGGGGAGTTTGCGCTGAACCTGTCAGCTAGGATGTTGGCAATGTCTGTGGGTTCAGTGTATTTTTTGTCATTTTGGACTAATTCTGAGCATATCTGGGAATTAACACCCAGGTTCCTAACATAACTAAAGAAAGCCTTGTGATTATCCTTAGTGTCCTGTGCAATTTTTCTCTCGAAGCTGGCCTTAGACAATTTTATGAGTGCCTGTAGTTTTTTGATAATACTGATCAGTGATGCCTTCCCTTTTTGGGATTCTGCTCTATCATTTAGTAGCTTCCTCCTTCTATTGTATAGTTTGTTTATGGCTGGGGTCCACCAGACAGGACGTCTGCCTTTGGAGGATTGGTTCTTGGTTTTATTTGGGATTGCATGATCCATGCATTCCTGAAGATGTTCATAGAATGTGTTTATAAAGGATTCTGCGGTCTGGGCCATATTTTCCACAGACCCGGGGGCTTTGAAGGATTCCACCTCGGTTTTGAGGAGTGTGAAATTTGCTTTAGAGAAGTTTTTCACTGTGGTTTTCTGGGCAGGGGGTGGGGTCGGGAAGTGAATATCCAGTGAGATTAGTTTACGGTCTGATCTTACCAGTGAGGGATAAACTTCTGGTCTGGAGCACAGAGTCCCCATGTTGGTCATGATCAGGTCCAGTATGTTTTCCCCTCTTGTGAGAGTGGTAACAAGTTGTTCCATAGCATTTGAGTTTATAAATTCTAGGAACCTTTGGGCTGGGGTGTTGGAGCTAGAATAATGCTCCCAGTCTATGTTTAGGTAATTGAAGTCACCCAATATAATGGTGTTTGGAGAGACCTTCATATTTCCCAGTGTTCTCAGAAAGGCCGAGTGGGGTTCCTGGGTTTGGGAGGGTGGTCTGTAGCAGGCTATAAACTGGAAGGCAGTTTTACCCACTGTTAGTTGCACATGGATAATCTCTGATGCTTCGTGCTTTGCCACCAACCTGGAGGTGTGGGTATCTTTGATGAATATCGATACTCCCCTTCCTTTTGTGGTTCGTTCCAAGTTTTGGGGCCGAAAAGCATGGTATGAGGTATAACCTGGTAGTGCTGGGGTGCTCTTGGGAGCCCTGAACCAGGTTTCTGTTACTGCACAGATATCGATGTTCTCCATGCTAAGGAGAGTTTTGAGTGCGTGCATCTTGAGGTTTAGACTTCTGGCATTGAGTAGTATTACTCTTAGTTTCTTATCCCTTCTGATACTTATGGAGGTGGGTTTGTCTTTTGAGCCTTGCCTAAAAAAGGCACTATGTGGGTAGCAAGAGCCTTTGCCAATATCCGAAAGCCCAGGGGTGACAGGTGCAAGCCATCCTTAGCGAAGCATCTGGGTTTGGCATATCATCCCAAGCTGACAGGCATTGGATCCCCTTTGAATGACACCAGTACTTAAGCCAATTGTTGAAATTGATCATCTTGTCTTCATAATGTGGCATCATTCTTGGTGAGGGTAAGATGCTACTCAAGGTCAGGGTCATACCGGCCTGGGCTACATGCTCAGAGAGCTCCTTTATGTCTCTTTTCATGTAGTCCAGGGAGGTACGTCTCAGGTCAATCACACCAGCATGGACAATGACTGAGTCATATTTGTACTTGCCTTGGAGTGACCTGAGTGCTTGTGTTATGTGGCAGATCCTAGCGCCCGACAGGCTGCTCACCATGACCCTCTCCTTGTTCAGCCTGGTGAGCGGGATGTCAGTGTGCCTGATGATAGAGTCACCTATTACAAGTGTATCAGGTGTGTTGTTTAGTCTTAAGGGCTGTGACTGTTCGGCACACTGGCTTTGTGAGATATGTGTTGCACGTGTTTTGTTTTGGGGTAGCGGTTGTTTGGGTGTCTGCTTTGGAGGTCTCTGCTGCTTAGGCAGATCTTTATTTAGAGCCTCCGAGTATGTTTTTGTGTGATTATGTGTTTGGTTTGCTGTCGTGGTAGGTCTATGTGAGACTGGAATTGTAGTGAGTGTGGTTTCCTTCTCCTCCTGACTGGTTATGCCAGTACTGAGTTGAAAGAGCTTAGCCTCCAGATTGGCTATATGATTGCATCTCTCACATGTGTTGGAATTTGTTGGGAGGAGGAGAGGGTTGTCTGTGTACATGAGGCAGTTGTAACATTGCCTCAAGATTCCCAGATTAACCAGCTGGACAGGAGATTGACAACTGATCTTTGGACATGCTAGAATAATATTGGGAATTCCTTAATAATTGAAAACAAGGGCCAGTGGGGAGTGAGGGTATAGTGCTTTTAATTTTTAGTGCTGACTTATATAATTGCTTTAGCGCGCAAGTGCCAGGTAACTTAAGTGCAATGTGTTACAGGTAACTTAAATGCAAAAATGACAAACAGTAACTTTCTTTCAAGTGAAACAAGGAAATAAGTACAGTAAGCAATGCAGATATCTCTAGTGATCCACAGAAGTGCTGAGAAGCCGCGTATTAGGTGGAATTAGCGTTCCAGGCAAATAACAAGCAAACAAACAACAAGCATATAAACAAAGCTAGATTCAGCAGGCCTGGATCTAGTCTATGCTACAGCAAACAAGGTGTACCAATTTCAGTAAGATACAGTTCAAATATTCAGGCACTATAAACCTTTAACAAGAAATTCCCAGCTCAGAAGGGCAGAGTCCAGCCTCTTCTCCCACAAGAGTGCAGACCACGAACCTTCTTAATGTAAAATAACTGGCCTGAAGCCCAAGTGCCTAAACCAGAACTAATACACTTTAAGAATAACAGACACTGGGCTCTCAATCAGCAGTTCCCAACTTAGAAGGATGAAAGTTACCTGTCCTGCCACCACAGTGCATGCCACAAACCTTCCTAATGTAAAACAACTGGTCTGAAGCCCAAGTGCTTAATCCAAAAGACTTAGAATGATATCTACACTTTAATCAAGTTACTACCAAGCAGTAATAAATACAATTGAATACTTTAGAGAATGCCTGGATTAGTGCTCAAGTTACACAAACAAAGCTAGATCCAGCAGGCCCGAATCCAGTCTATGCCACAGCAAACAAGGCGCACCAACTTCAGTAAGAAGCAGTTCAGATATGCGGCACTATAAGCCTTTAACCAGAAATTCCCAGCTCAGAAGGGCAGAGTCCAGCCTCTCCTCCCACAAGAGTGCAGACCACGAACCCTCTTAATGTAAAATAACTGGCCTGAAAGCCCAAGTGCTTAAACCAGAATGAATACACTTTTAGAATAACAGACACTGAGCCCTCAATCAGCAGTTCCCAACCTAGAAGGATGTAAGCTACCTGTTCTGCCACTACAGTGCAGACCACAAACCCTCTCAGTGCAAAACAACTGGTCCGAAGCCCAAGTGTTTAAACCAAAAGGCTTAGAATGAGTTACACCAAGCAGTAATAAATACAATTGAGTACTTTTAAGATGATGCAAAAGTAAAATAAAGTAGGTAGAAACACAAGTACAGTAAAAGCAGATGAAATTTTTTTTTTTCTGAACAAGTGCTGAGATCAAAGAAACAGATTTGAGTGCTGAAACTAGAAAACTGGCTAGTTATAAAAAAAAAAAACTAAGCTAGAAGGCTTCCCTCCAACACAGAAGGGCTTGGCGGCTCAATAGCCTTCAAATAGTCTATACCACTTAACAGGAAAGGCAGGAAATAAGCTTAATTTTTTTTTTCTGTTTCCCAGATGCTCTCTTTGTACACAGTAGGAGTGCCTGAAATCAGAATATGATCTCACTGCACTCAGTTGAGTGAGCAAATGAGATGGGCCCAGAAGGAGTATCCAAACACAAATTTACAAGAGGGCCGGGCAGTTTCAAGGCCACTAAGATTAACACCAAAACAAAAACAGAAAGGGTGTGTGGGACTAACTGAACAGCAGTCAAAACTTCCAGTTCAGTTAATATTCCTGCAACACACAGTTAAAATCAATTTAAATACTGTATTTTTTTAAAAAAAGTGCAGATAAAGGTACTTAAATTCTCTTATACGTCCAGTTGAATACAGCAAGTTCTTAGCCAGCCAAAGCTGAGGATTTTAAGCAGAAACTATTTCACACTGTACCACTTAAATAGGCAAGGACAGGAAATCAAAGAATGTGGCTACCCCCACACCTGTAATTACTAGCAAATAACAAAATTCAGCAAACACTAACTTCCAGTTCAGTTAATATTCCTGAAACACACAGTTAAAATCAATTTAAATACTGTATTTTTTTGAAAAAAAAATTGCAGATAAAGGTACTTAAATTCTCTTATACGTCCAGTTGAATACAGCAAGTTCTTAGCCAGCCAAAGCTGAGGTTTTTAAGCATAAAGCATGTCATCTCATTCCCTCATGCCAGGGGATAACACTTCCTACATATGTTATGTAAGGAAAATGTAGTCACATACCACCTTTATTCTGAATAAAAGCATTGTTATATAACAAATTGTCCTAGCTTTTAAGAAGAGAAATCAGCATCTTTGCATGCACAAAGCAAATGTGCTTCACAACAGTGTTAGCAACATGTACAGTCAAAATAAGACTGACACAAATATAGTCTGAGCAGTAAAGAATGCATTTGACCTAACTACACAAGATCAAAGGCTAAACTTTAGTGTCTGAATCATCTGGAACATTTCTCCCTGGGCATCTACTGAAAATTGGTTTGTTCCAAGTCCGATTTTCCTGGTAAAGAAATGTTAAATAAATACATAAATAAATACATACCATGGAACATGTTGAGGTACAACTGAAACAGTGCACAGTTAAATGGATGGCATCACCTTTGTTCATTAGCTGGATGTTTATGCTAAAATGTGTTCAAAATGCACAATAACACTGTAGAGCAACACATCATATATGTCTTTGATGAATAGTAGACACAGTATGAGGGTGAAAGACAGACACACAATTGGCCTCAAACATCCTACACAAGTAGTTACATAATGTGCAAAGCACAGTATCAAAGACGTCACACAATAGAGGAGAATTGGGACCCCAAATGTGAAATATTGCACGCATGTTAGCATTATGTAATCATTGCATGGCCAAAAAATTATTTTCCCTTTGGATATTAGGATGTGCTAGTGTCACAGAGTGCCAATGTAATTCAATCTTATAATTAGATATATATATATATATATATATATATATATATATATATATATATATATATATATAAAGGTGGTTGCGAGGTGGCTAGTGTTATATGACAATAATCACATTCACACTACTAAAGCAGTGGTGGAATCAAACCACTTACCTATCTACTTACACCATCTGTACAGCATATTATCAGCAATTAGAACCACAGGAGAATAATGAGTGCAGTTGAGACATACAGCATCTATGAAAGGATGACATCAGCAGTGTATTGACAAGGAGATGTAGCTGGTAACATTAATTTTACAGCCTTCTGGGGTTGTAAAATTTGCCACTGCAAATGTGTGTCAAACAATCATGAATTAATTGGCAGTCATGCTTGTAGAAGTTAAGTGCTGCTGCATTTGTACAGCCTATCTATCTATTTACATGTTCTAGAGAATAGTTTAAGACATACAAGTACCATAGGAGAAGTCTGATATTTAAACAGTGACAACTCCCTTGCAAAAGAGTAACTTCATCAATGTGTTGAACCAGGGGTATTGATAGACAATGTAATTTTGCAATTGTGTGCTCTTCTTAATGCCATACAAAACACATGCCATTTGAAAAATGGAAATGTTATCCCCCACCAACATTTTCTCTAAAAAAAATTAAAAGAATATTTCTTTTCAATCCATGGCCCTCTTATTTGAAGCATTAATTTACACATTTTTGGATAGAGTATTCCCTAAAAATCAATGTTTTCTTTAAGTAATGTCTAGAAAATTGTACTCATTGGTATACAAACAATATGTATAGCTACACCCTTGTTTTGCTAAGAAGTCGTGGATGTAAAATGTCATCTTAAGGGGTGGTATAGTCATCTAGCAGTTAAAAACATTCATTCAGAGTAGTGGTTGACTGAGCACATGCTCACCCAACTATAAACACCCTTACTCAACCACACATACAAGTCTTCCATGTTGAGCATCAAACCTCTTACTTATCTAGTTACACAATTTAGAAAGCAATGTGTTAGTCATAAGTGCCACAGCAGAAATCTGACTTGTAAAGGGAGAGAGTTTATTTTTGTCAGGATGACCTCATCCATATGTTTCATAGAGGCTGTTTTCATAAAATTTGGGATAAAGGAGCTATGTGCACATTTAAAAGGGATATAGCAACAAGCATCACACACAAACACAAAAACACACACACACACACACACACACACACACACACACACACACACACACACACACACACACACACAAAAACAAGTCCTCCACATTGGGCATCAAACCACTTACCTATGTAGTTACACAATCTAGACAACACTCCATTAGTCACAAGTACCACAGAAGAAGTCTGACTCAAAGTAGAGAGTGCGGTTTTGTCAGCATGACCTCATCAATGTGCTTCACAGAGGATGTTTCATCTAAAAGTGGTATAAGAGAGCAAAGTGAACAATTAAATGTAATCTTCTCAGGGGAAGCAGATAGAGCAGTAGTCATACATACAAAAGTCTTCAACATTAGGCATCAGAACTCCTACTTATCTAGTTTCACAATCTAAATTGCAATATATTAGTTGCAAGCACCACAGGAGAAGTCTGACTCTTAAGGGTAGAGAGTGCACTTTTGTCAGGCTGTCCTCATCAGTGTGTTTAACAGGGGGTGTTTCTTCCAAAAGTGAGACAAGGGAGCAGTGTGAACAATTGACAACAATCTTTTCAGAGGAAGTGGATAGAGCAAAAAGTGTTACACACAGTCTCACACACACACACACAGACAGACACACACACACACACACACACACACACATACACACATATATGAGTCTTTCATGGTTGGTATTGAGCTTCTTACCGAGGTAGTTTCGCAATCCAGAGAACAATGTATTAGTTCCAAGTGCCACAAGTGAAGTCTGATTCTTAAGGGTAGAGAGTGCAGTTTTGTCAGTATGACCTCATCAATGTGTTTCACAGAGGACATTTCATCAAAAGGTGAGATAAGACAGCAATGTGATCAATTCAATGTAATTTACTTAGTGGACATGGATACAACAGCAAGTGTTACACTTGTTCATAATAATCATATACACACACACAAAAGTCTTCCATATTGAGCACCAAAACTCTCATATATCCATTTACTCAAGCTAGTGATCAATGTATTAATTGGAAGCACAACATGAAAACTTTGACTCATAAGGATGGAGAGTGCAGTTTCATCAGAATGACATCATCAATGTGTTTCACAGAGGATGTGTTATCCACAAGTTGAATAAGGGAGCACTATGAACAATTAAATGTAATATTTGCAAGGGAAGCAGATGGAGCAGCAGCAAGTGTTACACAAAGTCACATTGTCACGCATACACGCACACACGCGCACAAACGCACACACACACAATCTTCCATGTTGGGCACTGAATATCCTATCAATCTAGTTATACAATCTAGAAAGCAATGTGTAAGGCACATGTGCTACTGGAGAAGTCTGACTTTTAAGGGTCAAGAGTGCACTTTTGTTAGTGTGTCTCATAGAGGATGTTTCTGT
This sequence comes from Protopterus annectens, assembly GCF_019279795.1. Lineage (NCBI taxonomy): Eukaryota > Metazoa > Chordata > Ceratodontiformes > Protopteridae > Protopterus > Protopterus annectens. Next base: position 1,460,540,532 of record NC_056743.1, read on the forward strand.
AAAAATTTGGATAAGGGAGCTGTGAGGATAGTTAAATGCAGCCTTCTCAGGAGAAGTTGATGCAGCACAAAGTGTTACTCACAAGTCTTCCATGTTAGACATTGATCTTCCTACCTATCTAGGCTATACAGTCTAGAGAGCACTGTATCAGTTACACACGCCATAAGAGAAGTCTGAGTTGTAAGGGTAGAGAGTGCACTTTTGTCAGGATGACCTCATCAGAGTGTTTCATAGTGGGTGTTTCTGTACAAATTGGGATAAGGGAGCTGTGAGAACAGTAAAATCCATTCTTCTCAGGGGAAGTGGCTAGAATACCAAGTGCTACACTCAGTCTCCTGTACAGAAATATTCAGTGGTGGGCAGTGAACCTCCTGTCTAACTAGTTAAGTAATCTAGGAAGCACTGCATTAGTAGCAAGTGTCACAGGAGAAGACTGGCATGACCAATGTGAAAAAAGGCATTTGAATATTTGTAAAATGGTACTGTGCATCGCAGACAAATGCATATGTGAGCAGAGGACAATGTAACATCACTATGACTGTCACATGTAGTGACATACTTCTCCACTGAAATATAGATAATGTCCTTAGTGTACACTGTGTTACTGTGAGGGACATTGACGTGTTCCACGTAATGGGATGACATACACATAGCCCGTTGTACACCAGTGGATTATCAATCAAACATTCTTGTGACTTCATGTTGGAATGATTGCACACTTCCATTGTCTCATACTTGCACTGTGTGTATTGTCAAGACAAGCATACAAGTCATACATAGGACAGTGTGCTGCAGAATGATAGCAATGGATTCTGTGAAAAAAAGTTAACTAAGCTGGAAACTTAGTGAAACTGTAAACACTGTAGAGCAGACATATTTAAAAAAAAATATTTAAGTGCTTCAGCATTATTCTGAAATCAAGGCTACCTGTTGACAAAGAAATACTAAATATAAACATTGTGCAGCATAAAACTATAATTATTGATTATTTTCTCTTTTCTATTGTACTAGGTTCATTGGTGGTTACAAACTATAAAACTAGAGGAACCCAATATAAAGGATATTGCCTAAACTCAAGATCTTAGTCAGCAACAACTGCCCATATCTAGGAGGGTCATAGGTGAAATCCCTGGCAGGAATTTATGGTTTCCCATCCAGTTATCCAGGCTACTCTTAAATAGGGTCATAGAGGGGCTCTGTTTGATGTGAAATGGTAGCCTATTCCAGATGAGTGAAAACCTCTTTGAATCCTATCTGTTGCTCCAGCAGGTCCTATTTATGGCGCATGCCAGGTTAAGGTCCCTGGAGCAGGTGGACCTTATCCCATTTGACTTGCAGATGTGCATTTCCATTATGTTTGGATCCGAGATTGCTCTGTAGGCCTGGCACAAATCTTCTCTAAGTAATCTGTATGCTACTGAGTACAGTGACAGTGACTTCAGTCTGTTACTGTATGACATGTGCTGGAGACCTTGAATTTTCTTGGGTAGAAATCTCTGAGGTCTCTCAAGTTGCGGCAGGTGCCTGGTAAGGTACATACCAAGGAAACATTATACTCATTTATTGGTCTTATGAGGGTCAGGTGCAGGGATGTTATGATCTCTTTTGCTCTTGAGTCTTGAGGCAATGCCTTTGCTAATGAGGTGTATGATGTAGAATGCCTTTCTTACCATGGTAGAGATGTGGTAGTCAAAGTTTAGGCTGCAGTCAACTTGTGTTCCAAAGTCTCTCACTACTGAGTCGCTACTTATGATATTATTATTTATATGATTGACTCCAGGGATATTGCTTTTACTGAAGGGGATGATAATCCATTTTTTTAGCACTGAGTTTGAGTCAATGGCTTTGGAACCAATCATTGGTTTGTCTAAGTCCCTGTTGAAGTATACTGACATTGGGGATTCAATGATTGCATCTAATTTGCAGTCATTAGCAAACTTAGTTAGCCACAACCACTATATTTTGGCCTGAACATCTGAGAAGTATATTTCAAACAATACGAGGCCCAGCACTGACCCCTGTGGAACCCCACTGTTGACAGGTCTGCTGGTTGAGGTAAAGTCGCCAACTTTGACTGAGTGTGATCTGTAGGTGAGTCAGTTAGCAACACACATAAGGGTTGATATTCAACTGGGAGAGTTTATCAATGATGCCCAAATGTGGGATTCTATCAAAGGCCTTGGCTAAGTCGAGGTAGGCTGTATGTACAGATTTGCCTTCGTCTATGGCTGTGGTAATGTTTTTGAAGAAGTCCATCAGGTTTAACAGGCATGACCTGCCTTTGACAAAACCAAACTGTGTTGGATCAAGAGTTTGGAGATGACCTATATCCTTATTTATAAGGCCCATAATGATTTGTTCCATGGCCTTACAGATAAGGCTGAGTAAGCTTATGGATCTTTAGTTTCCAGGGTCTGTACCCCCTTTATGAAGGAGGATGACGGTTGCTGTTTTCCATTCAGCCGGGACAAAACTAGTACTCAGGCTGTGGTTGAAGAGAGTACCTAATGGAGTTGCTAACTCATGTTTTAGACCACTTAAAACACAACCTGGGATGCCATATGGTCCCATAGAGGCTGTGTTTTTGGCCTTGGAGAGAGCATTAATGGCTTGTTCTTTGGAGATGCAGGGTATGGGTGATGTACAAGGAATGCTATATGGAATGTTTGGAGGGGACAGGGGGGTAAATGATTTGCCAAAGCTGTCAGCTAATAGGTTAGCTATTTTTGCAGAATTAGTGTGTGTGATGCCATCCACTGCTAGTTCTGCACATTTGGGTCCTACCTTTTAAGTTAAGATATAGCTGAAGAATGTCTTATGGTTATCTTTAGCTATGGTTGCTAAATGTTTTCAAAATTGCCCTTAGAAGATTTTACAAGTTGTCTTATTTGGTTGCTCAAGGAGAGGAGGGGTATTCTTCCAGGGCTGTGACCTATCTTTTTTATTCTTAGACAGCAACTTATTCCACTTGCTGTATAACTTATTAATGCTTCTGTAGATGTCCACCAGGGAGGCTTGTTACAGGTAACTTAAATGCAAAAACGACAAACAGTAACTTTCTTTCAAGTGAAACAAGGAAATAAGTACAGTAAGCAATGCAGATATCTCTAGTGATCCACAGAAGCGCTGAGAAGCCGCGTATTAGGTGGAATTAGCGTTCCCGGCAAATAACAAGCAAACAAACAACAAGCATATAAACAAAGCTAGATTCAGCAGGCCTGGATCTAGTCTATGCTACAGCAAACACGATGTACCAATTTCAGTAAGATACAGTTCAAATATTCAGGCACTATAAACCTTTAACAAGAAATTCCCAGCTCAGAAGGGCAGAGTCCAGCCTCTTCTCCCACAAGAGTGCAGACCACGAACCTTCTTAATGTAAAATAACTGGCCTGAAGCCCAAGTGCCTAAACCAGAACTAATACACTTTAAGAATAACAGACACTGGGCTCTCAATCAGCAGTTCCCAACTTAGAAGGATGAAAGCTACCTGTCCTGCCACCACAGTGCATGCCACAAACCTTCCTAAAGTAAAACAACTGGTCTGAAGCCCAGGTGCTTAATCCAAAAGACTTAGAATGATATCTACACTTTAATCAAGTTACTACCAAGCAGTAATAAATACAATTGAATACTTTAGAGAATGCCTGGATTAGTGCTCAAGTTACACAAACAAAGCTAGATCCAGCAGGCCCGAATCCAGTCTATGCCACAGCAAACAAGGCGCACCAACTTCAGTAAGAAGCAGTTCAGATATGCGTGCACTATAAGCCTTTAACCAGAAATTCCCATCTCAGAAGGGTAGAGTCCAGCCTCTCCTCCCACAAGAGTGCAGACCACGAACCCTCTTAATGTAAAATAACTGGCCTGAAAGCCCAAGTGCTTAAACCAGAATGAATACACTTTTAGAATAACAGACACTGAGCCCTCAATCAGCAGTTCCCAACCTAGAAGGATGTAAGCTACCTGTTCTGCCACTACAGTGCAGACCACAAACTCTCTCAGTGCACAACTGGTCCGAAGCCCAAGTGTTTTAAACCAAAAGGCTTAGAATGAGTTACACCAAGCAGTAATAAATACAATCGAAAGTACTTTTAAGATGATGCAAAAGTAAAATGAAGTAGGTAGAAACACAAGTACAGTAAAAGCAGATGAAATTTTTTTATCTGAACAAGTGCTGAGATCAAAGAAACAGATTTGAGTGCTGAAACTAGAAAACTGGCTAGTTATAAGAAAAAAAAACTAAGCTAGAAGGCTTCCCTCCAACACAGAAGGGCTTGGGGGCTCAGAAGCCTACAAATAGTCTATACCATTTAACAGGAAAGGCAGGAAACAAGCTTATTTTTTTTTTCTGTTTCCCAGATGCTCTCTTTGTACACAGTAGGAGTGCCTGAAATCAGAATATGATCTCACTGCACTCAGTTGAGTGAGCAAATGAGATGGGCCCAGAAGGCGTATCCAAACACAAATTTACAAGAGGGGCGGGCAGTTTCAAGGCCACTAAGATTAACACCAAAACAAAAACAGAGAGGGTGTGTGGGACTAACTGAACAGCAGTCAAAACTTCCAGTTCAGTTAATATTCCTGCAACACACAGTTAAAATCAATTTAAATACTGTATTTTTTGAAAAAAAAAAGTGCAGATAAAGGTACTTAAATTCTCTTATACGTCCAGTTGAATACAACAAGTTCTTAGCCAGCCAAAGCTGAGGATTTTAAGCAGAAACTATTTCACACTGTACCACTTAAATAGGCAAGGACAGGAAATCAAAGAATGTGGCTACCCCCACACCTGTAATTACTAGCAAATAACAAAATTCAGCAAACACTAACTTCCAGTTCAGTTAATATTCCTGCAACACACAGTTAAAATCAATTTAACTACTGTATTTTTTTGAAAAAAAAATTGCAGATAAAGGTACTTAAATTCTCTTATACGTCCAGTTGAATACAGCAAGTTCTTAGCCAGCCAAAGCTGAGGTTTTCAAGCATAAAGCATGTCATCTCATTCCCTCATGCCAGGGGATAACACTTCCTACATATGTTATGTAAGGAAAATGTAGTCACATACCACCTTTATTCTGAATAAAAGCATTGTTATATAACAAAGCTTTTAAGAAGAGGAATCAGCATCTATGCATGCACAAAGCAAATGTGCTTCACAACGGTGTTAGCAACATGTACAGTCAAAATAAGACTGACACAAATATAGTCTGAGCAGTAAAGAATGCATTTGACCTAACTACACAAGATCAAAGGCTAAACTTTAGTGTCTGTTATATAGAACCTTCTCATTCCTAAGCACCCTTCCTATCATTCCTCTCTTTCCCATTAAAAAATGGGTGCCTGTCCCACAAAAAATATTGATATATATATATATATATATATATATATATATATATATATATATATATATATATATATATATATATATATGCCCCATACATAGCTCTCCACTTCACTTATCTGTCATCTTGACACAACTGATTTGGTCTAATTGGCCATACAACATTAATCTGTTGTCACCCATGAATGGTGTGGTGGCTCTGAAAAGTCATGACATTGTGTAAACAACTGTACATTTACATTGTGAAGATTTGCTATGGTGCTCTCCCATGACCCTCCTTCAGATTCCTGCATGCTTTCCCCTGTGTCCAACCTTCTGCTTACCAACTCCATTTTCACCACTGTCCTATCAACCTCTTTTTTACACATTTATTCTGCTTAGAAAATAGATTCACACACAGCACACACATGGCCAGGAATGGCCCATAGAAAAGCCTTCACTTTATGTCCTTGACATTTGCCCGGAGTATGGCATAGCACAGCAGTGCTGAATAACAGTGACTATTGTTTAACATTTTATTGCAAAGGATGAAGATTTCCATTTAATCTGCAGTGGTCCACTGTTCTATGGGAATCCACAGGAAAGGTAGGCTAAAGGTAGTACTGCGTAATTTTTAATGTAACAATTCTTTGGCTGCTGGGTCTAATAAAGTAGGAGTTCCTATGGGTGATTACCCTGTTTTTAGCCTGGTGTTTTTGCATAATGTCAAGAGTTTGATTACAACTGTATGTCAATTTATTACTTCATGAGATGCCATATCCCTGTTATATATTTAACTGCAAACATCTGTATTTGTTTCCATATAAAACATTTCTTTAATATAACATTGCAATAATTCACCCAGCCATCATTTCCAAGAACAATGTAGCCCAAACGGGGAGACTTATTACTTCTATCTTATCCTGGTTAGGCATTCATATTTATTTACTCTCCTACCCCTTATTTTACATAGAGCAAGCACTTTATTGTGCACAGCACAACAGATTAATAATGATTTAATAAGGAAGACTTAAACTCCATTCAGATGTTCCTACACGCCTGACAAAGTGTTAAACTCCATTCAGATGTTCCTACATGCCTCTCAAAACATATTGTTGCTATTCCTGTCTGCATCTGTCTCTCTCTGTTCACCCCTTCTGCTTCATTAAGTTGTCGCTGTGCTTCAGTTGTTTTATTTTAATGCTGTGAATTAACAATTTCTTTGCTGTATAATGAGCTAATGCTCACATGTATAGAAATAATTACTGAATAATATCAAGGTTTCTAATTCAGCCATTAGCAAAGTTTTACTCTCTGTTTTTGGTACACTACTTTATGTGTAGCTGTAGGCTACATATTGTTAGTAGCCACCATAATCCTTCTTCTGTCATACTCTACTTTGTCTCTGCCTCCATGTCATTCTATAGATTAATCATTTCCCTTCTGTATCATTAATCTGCCACCTCTGCATTTGTCAATGTCTGATGCAGGCAACAAATGCAATTAAGCATAAATGGAAGTACACAGCTTTTGACAATATCTTGGGATTTGATGGTCTTCACCTGCATTACTCTGTCACACCCCATACCACTGTGCTAAGCTATGTTTATTCAGTTTAATATGTATATGAACATTTGCTGAAATCTGCTGTCAAATAGTACCTATCAGAATTATGACTTCTTATGTGGTGTGCTTAGGTAATACTCAGGTATAAATGTTTTTCTTGGCATACTGTAAAAGTCAAAATACAGACTGATGAAAAAAAGTTTCAGGATGTGGTGTTTGACTCCTGTGGATAATGCTGGCTACAGCTTTACTTAACGCATCATTATGCTGCTATATTACTATTCCTGCTCCCTATTGTGAAGCCTGTCCTGTACAGATCTTTGCAAAAAAAGTCAGCACAGAGCAACGTCGCATTCTAAGATCAACACTTCAAGATATGATTACACATATGCTAACACTTTGTCATCAGCAGTGCAATTTATCTTAGTAGTACTGCTTTGTCATGGATAGTCTTCAGTTGTCACCTCTGTGCTTTTGGTTACCGGCTAAGTCACTTGCCTCCCCTATAGTGTCTTATTTAGGCAAGGTATCAAAAACAAAATTTCTGAAGTGAAAATATCACTCACAAATAACTTAAAGGTTATGCTGCTAAATGCTAGGAGTTTAAATCAGAAACTGCACTCTCTGGAAGCACTCCTTTCCCTGCAGGATTTTGAGATCTGTGCAGTCACAGAAACTTGGTTCAGGGCCACACAGAGTACACTGGCCTTGCATGGATGCAACGTGTTCCACACTTTCAGACTGCAAAATGAATGCTTGAGAACCAAAGGAGTGTCTACATTCATTAAACATAAATACACCTATAGATGGGTTAGACAGGAAAACTCATGGAGTAACTCCAAGTTCAACTAACTGTAGGTAAGACCCTCCCTTCAAATCATCGTTAGCAATAGGCCTCTTCAATGAAACAAGACACCCAAGCTGCTTATTTGGACCTACTTGAGTCAATCAAATTACAACCAAACACTCTAGTCAAGGGTGATTTTAACTATCCCTCCATTGACTGGGAAACTTCTACAAGTACCAACATGCTTGCCCAAAGGTTCCTGGACTTTGTCAACACTAATGCCCTGGAACAAATAGTATGCAACCCCACAAGGGGCTCAAATATTCTTGACCTGGTCCTCACTAACATGGGTGACCATTGTACCACCACAAGTATAGGAACCTCACTGGTTAAATCTGATCACAAATTAGTCATATTTTAAGTAGATATAACATCTAAACCCCTTTTAGGTGAAATCAGGCAAAAAAAAAATCAGCAAAGCTAATTATACCTTTCTAAGGGATGGCATAAGTAATTTCCAAGCTCTTGTTCCCACAGATGGCATTGACAACTATACTATGGCATAAACAAATGCCCTGTACAAACACCTATACAACTGTATAGACACAGCTGTACCTGATAGTATTAAAACAAGATCCTCAATCAAAAACAAGCCTCCCTGGTGGACATCTAGCATTAATAAGTTATACAGCAAGTGGAATAAGTTGCTGTCTAAGAATAAAAAAGATAGGTCACAGCCCTGGAAGAATACCCCTCCTCTCCTTGAGCAACCAAATAAGACAACTTGTAAAATCTTCTAAGGGCAACTTTGAAAACATTTAGCAACCATAGCTAAAGATAACCATAAGACATTCTTCAGCTATATCTTAACTTAAAAGGTAGGACCCAAAGGTGCAGAACTAGCTGTGGATGGCATCACACACACTAATTCTGCAAAAATAGCTAACCTATTAGCTGACAGCTTTGGCAAATATTTTACCCCCCTGTTCCCTCCAAACATTCCATATAGCATTCCTTGTACATCACCCATACCCTGCATCTCCAAAGAACAAGCATCTATATATGCTGGGAAGGTATTTATGCATAATAAAATAAACAAATCTCACTGCTATGATATAAGAAACATCAGCCTTTATTTCCCTATGATGTATAGCAATTATGCATTTTAATTTAATAATTGTAATTACCATAATTTCATTCTTCTTGTCATATTGCTGTTAATATTTTATTAATAGTTATCCAGCAATAACAATGAATTGCTGCTTCTGGGTACTGAACCCATGCACAGTTAAGCTGGTGTTCTCATTGCCTATTGCAAGCAGCAAAATATACTGGAGAAGGCATGCTTGCTTGAGATAAAGGCCTGCTCAATTTGCTACTGGCTGAGAGAATGAAAATAACATTATGGCTTGCATTTGTACCAGAGTCCTACTCTCCTGGTGCACCTGATGGTTTGCAGCTATTTCCTCTGCAGCTGTACAGTACAGAAAGAAAAAAAATAATATATATATATATATATATATATATATATATATATATATATATATATACACACACACACACACACACACACACATATATATATATATATAAATATATATATATAATATATATATATATATATATATATATATATATATATATATATATATATATATATATATATATGTCATTAATGACATATAATAGATAGGCTATGGGTCAGTATACTTACCCAACTGGGGGGTGTTGACAGTCCTAAATTCAGCCTCCCATCAGCTTGGAGGTCCTGCTTGTATTTCTTAAGGCCACTATAGTGGTGGCAACATAGTTCCCCATTGTGTGGAATGTCTGTTGCATTAGACACAGCCTTGGCTAAGCATCAGACTTAGACTAAGACCACCTGCAGCAGTCTGTGGCTGTAGTGCTTTACAGGGAGAACCACAAATAATCTGGACTCCTCAACACCCCATCATGCTCTAAATTTAGTACCATTCTTCCCATCACCAGCTGTATCTGGACATGTCAAGATAACAAAATATGTCTGAATTTCACCCAGTTCATATCTTGCATGTTACTGGTATTGCACAAAGACACACAGCCTTGCCAACTGCATTTGCTCAATTGAAAACAGATGGACTACTTGGTAGGCACATTGGCACTGCTTTCATCACATCACATTAAAAGTGTGAACATAGCATTGAGCTTTGCCATGTGTGATACTCAACCCATTAACACAGGTTCCAGTGTTAAACAATGGAATGCTTAATGGCATGGCTTTCAAGCCTTGTAGTTTGGAAGGAGAAAGATGATGAATTATGGCATATTGTCATGTTGGGGCTTATGCAAGGTTAAAATATTATTGTAACAGATGGAAACTGAACTCAAGGGATAAATGATACAAAATTGTAAGTTACTTTATTAACTGACAATGCCACAGGAGAACTACTTTTTCAGTATGAAAATTAGTTATATAGTTATTTTAGTATGAATGGTGATGTACTTCAGAGAGTCCTATACGTTTGTGGCTATAATTCTTTCTTGGAATGCATTCCTATGTGAAAGTCATTATATTTGCTTGTAAATATATTTTAGATGGATGCAGATGAATGTACTGATTAATACATAGTGGCTCATGTTACATACACACTTCACAAGACATAACTGTCCTAAACACATAGTTCGGCTATGTAATGAGTCATGATAATAAGGAAAATAGTGAAACATTTATTTTAGGCTGCCTTAGGTAGGGCAAACAAGCCTGGAATGGTGCACTTTGTATTGTGCCCTTTATGCATATGCAAGCAAATTTTATATTAAATTTAATCATTGTCATGTCTAGCAAATTGGACACACATTAGCTTAAGTTTATATGTGAAACATTAATGATATATATCAGTTAGAAAAGCTTCATTTTGCAAGGATTACTGATATATTGCTTGAAAAACATGTTTAACAATGTCAATAGTCTTAGAGTCCCAGTCAAAATGTGAGAAATTGGCTTTTTTACACCCTTTGTAAAGGGTGTCTTGTTGCTCTTTTTGAATACTTAATAACTTTGTTTGTTATCTAAAGTCACTGCCCTTACACCTCATGTCACAGAGTCAGATGTATGACAGATGGAATTTCTCCTCTCATTAGTGTGAGTGCTGAGCAAAGTGCACAGTTGCCAGGCTTGTTTGCCCTACCTAAGGCAGCCTAAACTAAATTTTTCACTATTTTCCTTCAGCAGTGAACTCTGTACGCTGCCAAAACGAAGGGCAAATGAACCTTAAAAAGAAGAAAAAATTACATATTGTGAATAACTGTAATGATTTTCCATACATGATATGAAAAATGCTTCATAGGCCTTATTTCTCTCACTTCACTTCAGTTTCACATTGTACCACAGAATTTCACATCCATCAAGTGCATTTTATGAAGTAAGTACTATACCTGTTGCAGAGGGCTGCACAATGACACCAGGCATATTTGGTAAACCTAAGGCAGCCTAAACTAAAATTTTCACTTTTTTTCTTAGGTAGTGAACCTTGTTTGCACACTGTAAAATAAAGAGGAAATGAGCCTTAAAAAGAAGAAAAAATATGTATTGTGAATAATTGCAATGTGATCTCTACACAGGACTTGGACAAGGCTTCATGGACCTTATTTCCATTAATTCACTTTAGTTATACCTTGCACCACATAATTTGACATCTGCCAGTTGCATTTTATGAAGTAAGCAATATTCCTGTTGTGGAGGGCCACTCAATAATGCCAGGTATATTTTCTCTATCTAAAGCAGCCTAAACTAAATTTTTTACTTTTTTTCCGTAGAGGGTGAACCCTGTTTGTGCACTGCTGAGTGGACAGCAAAGTGAAAAGACATTAGAAAATGAATATATGCTAGAGAAAAATACAGAAAGTAAATTAAATGCAGTTTATGGGTATACATAGCAATGACCAAAGCAAGAAGTTCTTTCAAGTGAAAAGTCCTTCCTTCTGACATCTCCTTGCAGCAAATTTACATTTACTTTGTGGAACATATTATCAGACTCATAGTTTATAACAAATAATGTGAAAGTAGACTAATGCTAATGATCCCATGTTTTTAGCAATAGTGACAGTTGAATTTTAAATAACAACATAATGGTATCACAACATGATATTTAAATATGTATTCAGACAACCCTCTGTCAGTTGAATTTAAGTCATGTACCGCATGTCCATTATCTCTAAGCTCACTGCACTTACAGCTTGTGCCATGGAGAAGGTGAACTGTTAGGTGCATTTTATGCCATGAGAACTATCCAGAGTGAAGATAGCCACTCAATAACATAAGGCTGGTTTGCGCTACCTAAGGCACCCTAAACTAAATTTTTCATTTTTTCCTTACACTGTGACAGTGGTGGAAGGAAATATTTATCAGAAGCATTCAAACAGCTTTTGAGGAATAACTTGAAGACACATAAAGTAAAACACACTGCATATGTATCAATGAGCATAGCTAGTAATGCATTATAGTGATGCATTCAGCTGCCTCACATCTCATTGCCACATCAGTACAATCACGTATGTCTCACAATATCAGGAATTTAGCTAATGCCACATGGCTCTTGTTTCTGCCTGCAGATCAAGGTATTTTATTCAGTACACAAGACACTGTAGTCACTAGGTGTGGCGATTTCAATGATCAATGCTACTATTGTCTTCTTTTCTTGGACCACTATACCCAGTTTTCTAGCATCTATCTTCTGGACTGTTGGTATTGGGTGATCCCATGTGATGTAAACTTCATCATTTTCTATGATTCTCTGTGGCTCATGTTTCCAGTGCTTTTCAGCCACTTTGATACCATAATGTTTGCACAATTTCCAGTGTAACAATCTCACCACATTATTAAGCCTTTCAGTATATAGTCCCTCTGCCATAAGAGAGTCACAGCCAGCAATAAGGGGTGTGACTGTTTCCAATTCAGTTCCGCAAAACCTACATATATCTGTTTCTCTCATGTTCAATAGACTTAGTAAACCACATGTACGTAGCCCACTATCTTGGGCTGCCAATATTAACCTTTCATTTCTTGATGTAAATTCACCTCTCCTTAACCATTCCGGCGTTGGTTCTTGATCAACATGAGGCTCTTCCAGACGTTTTCTATACTTGCAACTATATTCATGTTTTTTCCACATTTCTTGCCTTCTCATCTGATCCTTCAACTTATATTCTTTCTTTTGTTTTTTAGCACATTCATTTGCTGCCTTATTTTTATCCGCTTGTTTGATTTTCATTCCTGCTTGATGTCGATATGCTTCTGCTAAATTAAGCAGAGATGTCATCTTAGATTTATTCTCCTCATTTTTAAAAACTTTCACCACATTTGGATCATGTGAGGTCAGTAGATATGTGTGGAGTCCCACAATTGCAGATCTATGCATGTAATCAATTTCAAGGAGGCCCATCCTTCCTTCAGAAAGGGGAATATATAATGTTGTTATACACTGATTTTTATAAATCATTTGGTGAGCATGAAGCATCCTTCTTGTTTTGATATCCAGTCTATCCAACACTTTATGGGGCTAGTCAGTCACTCCAAAATTATGTTAGAACAGGAAGAGCACACTGATTTATAGATTGGATCTTGTTCTTAAGTGTCAATGCTGTTTTCAGGATTAATTTAAGTCTTCTAAAGTACTCCTTACTAAGCTTTATTCGCATTTACCAAAATAATCAACAAGTATCCAGGCTGTGAAACAATTCCAATAATAAAGCTGACAAAGCCAGCCATTATTCACATTTATTCATGTTTTATTGCTGATCCTTCATCATTTCCCAAGTATTTATACACCCCCTTCTTGCTCAAGTTCTTTTATATCACATTCTTGCCCCAAACTGATGATTTCCTGGTGCTGCAATTTTCTTTTTTTTAAAGGTTGCTTTGCACATTTGTCAAGACCAAATGACATTCCAATATCATCTGAAAAAATGTTGACAACCTGTAGCTGTGCTTTCACTTCCTCATCTGATGAGCTATACAATTTTAAATCATCAACAAAGAGAAGATGAGAAGTCATTATACTTTGTTTTTTTCTAGAAGCCAAATTACAGCCATGACCTAAGGTGTTAAGTAAACATCTTAATGGATTAATGGCAAGGCAAAATAGCAATGGTGGCAGGGAGTCACCCTGGAATATTCCCCTTTGGATTTTTAGCCCTAGGATAATAATCTGTCTTTTATCATGGCTTAATTGTAAAGTGGTCTGCCACTGTTTCATGGCTACTGTAATGTAATCCATCAGTGTAAGATGTATCTCATACATTTTTAAGCACTCTTTTATCCATGAATGTGGGATACTATCAAATTATTTTTTATAGTCAATCCATGCCATACTTAGAGTCTTCCCTTTCTTACAGTTCTCCACTATAATGCTGTTTAACAACAAATGATCCTTTGTTCCATATGGCTTTCTTTTATTGCCCTTTTGTTCTACTGCCATAATTGAGTTTTCTTCTAAATGACTATAAACTCTGTCGGCATTTTTCTCCATGTATAGTTTATACGTCGTTGGAAGACAAGTTATTGGTCTATAATTTTAAGGGTAGTAGTAACAGCAACTGGTTTTATAAAAAAGAATTTACAATCGTATTTAGATATGTTACCAATTCATGTAACACCGTACAAATTGCAGAAGGAATCATTACTGGGCACATTGTGGGTGCTGCAAAGAGCACTTTTGGCTAACATCAAAGAGTGAAACAATACTAATTTCATGAATTTTAATTGTACTTTGACTTGGGAGTGGGGTCCATTCCCATCATGGTATTAGAAACCCAAAAGACCTGGAGAAATTAAAATGGCAGAAACCATATGTATCAATGAGCATAGCTAGTAATGCATTATAGTAATGCATTCAGCTGCCTCACATCTCATTGCCGCATCAGTACAATCATGTATGTCTCACAATATCAGGAATTTAGCTACTGCCACAGTAATGGAGAAGGGCACAGGGAACAGCAGAAATGCTTTCTTTGTTCACATAGTGCACAAAATTAATATTTACACCCTTTAAAATGACTTATCTGTCTGTCACTTTTAGTTAATAGTGACATTACTTGAGTTTACCACATCCACACAGTCATACAAAAAATGAGTGTCAAGATTTAGCATGAACTCAGTCAGTCAAATAATCTGGGAACAGGTTTTGACCCCTGCATCACGTGTACTATTTCTGTAAACTGAATACCTTTACACATTATTCCACAGAGACAGGTAGGTAACAACTTTAATATATTCATTCAGCATGGTTCAGACTGCTAAGAAAACTAAACAATGTGAGTCTTCATTGTGCTATTGAAGGCAGTCTAAATAAAATATCTCAGTTTTCACCTTGGCTGTGAGTTGCAGTTCACTGCTGTTGAATAATGACAGGCCACAGTGCATAATGCCAAACAGCATGAAAATGAAACAAGCAAAAAATACAAAACAAATATGTAGATCAAACACTTTAAATCTACATTTGTTATGTTGCAACATGGACCTGTATGGATTTGAACCCTTAAACAAGGGTATTGAGAGTGATCATTTCACATTATTTCCCAGAGATGCCATAGACAGAGATATATTTGGCAAGGTGAAAAACAATTTAGATGTAATGGTAATGTGATATGCTATCAAGTCACATTAAAAGTGCAACAGAAACAAGTTATAAAAGTTGTCCTTCCACACTGAAAGAGGATGTCTGGATGATTTGGATATTCCAAACAGCATAACCATGTACTCACACAATATTAAACAAAGGTTGGAAACACTACAGGTGTATCCCTTTCTTTCTATATGGTGCCTCATTCCATTTTTCAATGCTTTCATAATAGCACATCAATTTCTGTTTTATCGCCTTGTGTTATTTTACCAGTGCTTGAATTGCTCCCCTTTAATATGAGCATTTCTTACTAAGTGCAGTAACTGTGGTCATTTAAGCCAGAATTTGAATGTTAGGACTTTCAATCTCCTAAATCAATCAATATACTTTCAGACTTTTTGTTAAAAGTCTCTTGTCCCTAATACACCATCTGTAGATGACATCAAAGAGGGGGGACTGTGAAAGTTAATTGTTCTTGCAGTCAGAGTAATCATAGAATCCTGCAGGCCATTAAAAGGAACACTTCTCAGTGTTCATCCTTGCATTGCTAGGGATTGTGCCTGCAAGCATGTTGGTCCTTGCACCATGTTTACTTTCCCTACACTTAGTGCAGGTTTTGGTATTCAGGAATGCTAATAATTTTACACCTCGTTTGCATACTCATAATGCTCACAGGGCTGACTCTGAACTATATAAAGGTAATCGTTTACATAATGCCCTTGACTACAGAGCTTGATACTGCTGGAAATACAGCACTTTTGGAGAATTGCATATTATCTACAGTGCTGTATTTTCAAGCTATGTTTCTATTTCTTAAATAATGCTTTTAGCTCAACATTAAAAGTTAAATGCCACTGACCACTTAAAGCAGTTTTATCTTACATGTTTTTTTCTTGTATCCCTTTTCTTTAGCATAACATGTCTGCATTTCTAAAATTATTCTACTGAATGCTACATGAGAAATGTTTTAGTTTGTATGTCATTAGATGTTTGCATAGTTATTGCAAATTATCATATTATAACCATGTAGGAAAGTCTGATGTTTTTTACCTCTGTTACCAGAAAAAGAAAATGCATTCTGTTTGTGGATTTCTACCTGACTAACCATCACATCAGTGGATGTGGCAATTATAACAGTTTGGTAATACTGTTCTAATGCTACATTTATAATTGTTATTGTTAATGCTGCAACATATTACACAGTTAAACCTGTGTTATCTTCATTGCAGAAGTGCTATAAGATGTGTGCTGATATTTGAGACTTACATATACTGTTTTTATGGGGGGGCTTGGGTATTATCATATTGAGCAATTAATGTTGAAATTGTTTGTCTGAATGTTGGATGCATGCAGTCATGCATGATTGAGCTCATGGGCATCCTGTCTGTGTATTATAGGATATGACTGCAAGTAGTTGATGGCATTAATGCTGTTGGAGGGCATGGAAGAATGTACTCTCAGATACAACACCTGGCATGTGACATGATAAACACTGCCCTCTGTATGGCCACTGCAATTACCTGGTAACAGTTGGATATGGGGGGGGGGTGATCCTGCTACTGAACCACCACTGACTGAAACAGAGGAGTTCCTGGCCACTACCAGAGATCAAGATAACTCAGCAGAGACTTCCACCAGAATCCTTGATGATGGTGCAGATGTGGATGACAGACCCAGGGGGTCACAAGCAGACCTTCCAGTTGTCATTGTTATATCTTAATATGCATATATCTAAGACATCTGATATATATGTATAGAGAGCCAGAGATAACTTTGAGTTAGACTATACTCATTAATAAACAGTGGTGCATGCTTTGGGGGTGGTGGGATCCAACTGTTCACTAAATTTTTATATGAGAACATTTTTTATCTGAACTTGTGTAGGGCATTGTTCTCTTTTACCTGTTTCATTTGCATTGTGATACTTAGCAGACTTCTTTTCTTTCCTTTCCTCACATATAGGCACTTTTGAATTGTGTGCTGCCAGTCCACCTGCACATAGTAGGCACACATTTGATTATTGTTAATACTGTATATAAGGTAGATATGGATTTACATGAGAGTAAAGTTTGTATTGCTTTATCATCTGTTAAAAAGTTTAACATACCTTTCATATTAGGAAAATATGTAATCAATTTTATTCTCCATTTGTCTGTTTGTTTTAATTATTGATTCTTATCATAAATGATCCTGAGGATGGCACTGTGGAACTCCTACCTCCTGATGTTGAAGTATCAGCAATGTCTGGTGATGAGAGTGGTGATGAAGAGGCACAGTCTGGAGAGGTGCAGCAGGTCACTGTGACACTGAGGATATGACTGCCACATCCCGTGGTCATATTTTGGACACTGCCAGTATGCCTGCACATACTCAGGACACAGAAACCTCTGATATAGGGCAGGTTGAAGGTGCCACAATTGATCAGGCTAGTGTGGTTGCTCTGGTTTCTCAGATAGTTGCTTATTCCAGTAGCCATCACAAGGGTATGGTACTTCACATGAAGGTTGGGAGGGGAAGCTTGATTTCAGCAAACAAAATGCACATTCTCTTATATTCTTTGTTTGACTTTGGGCCTCTTTGTATCCTTGGGGTTGTATGGGTTTCTCGTGGGTGTCATGAGCAAGGGCTCTAGTGTTTAACTTGCATTGCCCATTAGATGCCTTTGAAAAATGCCACCTCTGGCAAACCTGGTGTACAGCTCACAAGTGTGCCCTATTTGTGAGTTGTGGAAACTGCCTGCGTTACCTGCATAGACACTATAGATGATCCCTTGAGCATTACAGACAACCTGACAGTTTATAGAGTGAAGCTTTTTCTGTTGATGCACCTCCTTCCCTGTTCCCCCAGGTGCGGCATTTATTTCTATATGCCTGCAATCTATGGCCCCCAATTCTTTATGGAAGTGTGATACTGCATAGAATCCCTGTATGGTTCTTGTTCTCCCCCATGAAGTTTGTGGCAAACAGCTCTGCTTCCTTAAATGTAGGAGCATTGCTTTTAAAACCTGATGTAATTTTCTAGAGGCTGATACCTGTGACATACTTAATATATCACCTGTGGGTGTCTGGATAGCAGTAGCAGCTAGTATATGTAATAATAAACATACCTTTGTTTCCTATATGATGGGTTTTCTGTGATTTCCTGGGGCCTGAGATGGGTCTGCAGAGGTTGCATATTTCCCCCAGTGTTTTCCTGTCCACCCTGTATCTCACAACAGTTTGTTTCATGCAGTCCATGATAAGTAAAACAGGTTCTAAACACCATTCTTCTTGCCTGAGGTCTGCCAGAAACTGTATCCTGATTTAAATCCAGGTGTGCATACAGCATTATAACAGCAGCATCAACCCCTAACCTGTTTTTTTTTTCTAAGTGTAATCATGCCTGTATTCCAAAGAGTTTTGATGACCATAGCAAAATGCTACACTGAGTGTACATGATTGCTTTATACCTTCCTGCATATCTCTGCAATGCTGAATTGTTTAATTAGCATGTATTTCAGTTCTTTATGCTTTAATTAGTATAGTTTGCCATTTATCTGTGTTTGGTGACTGTTCATGTCATGTAAAGATGCTTAATGATTACCATGTTGGTGGCATGGAATCACTTTGTGTAGCTGTTAATAAATCTGATCCAATATTTTTGTTTTATCTTTTGTAAGACATAGGAAGAGAAGAAGAAAACATTGAGTAATAACATTTGATCTGGCAGTTAATGTAGAGGATTAAGTCTATGAGCTCTCAATGTACTCCTTCCTTTGGTTTAGACGTTGATTTCTTTGGTCTCCATTCGCCTACTGTGTAATTCTGAGCATGTCACATATCCAGACAGTGTTCCCAAACTGAATCTGAAAAAAGGTCCACGTGGGTTAGAGCTCTGCTTGTTTTTTGAAATGCAAATAAACAATAAATCTGTAAATATATGATATGAAGTAATTTCAATGTGATAATCAAAATTTCAATTGATTATTATTACTTTTGTTTAAAACAAAATTTACCAGCTTCTATCTTTTATTATTTACAATACTTCTTAACTTTAATTTAAAATAAATGCTAATAAGTTTGGCAAAACAAAGTTGTGAGAGTATTTTTAACACACCATCAATGGGCCACCTAAACTATACAATGAATTAGTACAGTTCACACAGAAAATGGGATTTGGGAAAATGACTGTTAAAAGGCTTTATAAAAAAAAGTGTGTAATAGCACACATCAGTTAGACAGAAGACTGCATAAAACTGTTATACTGAAAATGTCATGCCAAACTTTCTCAAAGTGAAGAAGATATAATCCTGTAAGATGATTATCTATTTAATAAAACTGGATAGCATACAATTTTCAGCATTTTCAACAAATACCCTTTACTCTGTAATAACATATTTAAAACCATATTTCAGTTGACCGGGGTAATGATGTACTGTTCTGCATCCTGTTATCTGTAAACAAGACCTAATATTGCATCCTGGCCAGCTATAAATCTCTATTCATGGTACACAGAAGTACAAAATGTATCTTAATAGAGTCCTTCTCCAATAACCCAAATAAGCTCTTTCTAGAGGTCTTATCTACCCTTCCATAAACTGGCACACCTATACCTCAACAAAAAATATGCTCAATGTTTCCTTCACTTTATCAATGCAACCTCCCTTGCTCTTCAACACATTACCCTTCCCCACTACAGGCCCCACATACCCAGTTTATCTTCACTAGCATAGCTAGTTTCTGCTCCTCACCTGTTGTCAAACCCTCACTGGTCAAGTCAGATAACCACAGTGTTTTATTGACCATATGGTCCCTGTGCAAAAATGACCAACTCACCCATCTTTAGAGACTTCTTCATGTCCAATTTAATTATGGGTTATGATGACCATATGACTTAATGGTAGCTCACATTTCAGTGACCCTACAACAAGTACTTCCAGATATATATATATATATATATATATATATATATATATATATATATGTTAACTTCCCATCACAGCTGCTGCATAGATGTTCATGCTTCTATTCTTCACAAATGCAAAAAAAAAAAAAAAACACATTCTGGAAAGAAACACTTTTGGTGGACCTCACCTGGAGAATACAACAGAAATCAGCATGCTATTATCAACCTCCAACACGTTAATAAAGATCAAAGGAGCAAGATGAAATCCTACAGAGGTAATTTTCAACTAAAATGTACAATATCAGCAGTTAACAAGAAATAGACTTAATATTACCCGCAATTGCAACAGACATACCTTTAATATTAAATAACTTCAGCTCCCTCCAACTTCTCCCTTCTATTATCACCAAACTTCCAAATACAAAGTATCCAGTTCATACCCAGAGTAGTCACCAATGAGAAGATACTAGAAGTCGCCCTCACCAGGACCAAAACTAATTGCTCTGTGAGTCTAGATGGTGTACTAGATTGTTTCATGATCAGTGTAATGTCCTTTCATAGCTCATATTTATAGTACTCAACCACATCCTCTGTACTGATTTTGTACCAAAATCCTAGAAAACAACTGTGGTAGTTCCCCTCTATGAGGAACCACCATCTGCTGACCTGGACAACTATAGAACTGTTAGCCATACTATAAGAAATCTCCTCTGACAAATGCATATTCCTTGTCATTAGGAATGTCTTCTACACTGCACAACTGATTACTAAGGGCATCTTCTCTTAGTCAAGAGGTCATCAGGCCCATACTAGAATACAGTCCACTATTCAGTATGTACCCCTCCAAGTACCTAGTGAAAATTCTTAGTAGCTCCCAACCAAAAAATCTCAGATGCAAGATCTCTGTGTTACTCAGAACATCTAAAAACTCTGTCTCTCTTCTCTGTTTCCCAACGAATGCTACACAGTGATGCTTGCATAGCCAATAGACCTGTATATGACCCAGTTCTGCTTGACTGACTATGTATTTGCCAGACTGGTGCTAAAAATAAATACAAGATTAAAAGACTTAAATCTATTGCAACATAAATGGGGATTGCTGATATTACAGATAACTCCCCAAAAGAATCTCCTAAATGTGGATCAAACACCCACTTCCTATGACTAAGTTAAAAAAATGCTTAAAATGGTCTACTGTCTAGTAGCAATCTAAGAACCTACAAACATGCCTTATATGGACTATCACTTTCTGAACTATGACAGTGAAAAAGTACAACTGGGATCCAAAACAGGATTAACAAAAAATTATTGTGAAATGTAATTACTAATGAAAGTGTGCAAACATCAGCTAGACAGAAAAATCCTTAAAATGACTACCCTGAAAATTTCATACCAAAATTCAACAAATTTAAAAATTTTGAAACCTATACAACAATAAAATGGGTGACATATTGTTCAATTCTCAGTTAGAGCGTCTTCTGTGTGGTGACATGCGTGAATGGGTGTAGCTTCGTTGAAGGTTGTGCGTCAGGGCTGGCAACTCGGCACATAAAAATCTACTGCCAATCATTAGTGGACTGGAGTTCCGCTGTGGCGACCCTTAACTGAGAAAAGCTGAAAGATACAACAACAATCAGCAAATACCCTAACTATGCCAAAATTTACTATTTTGTACTCATAGTTTCCATTCTTAGGTTTATAGGTTCATAGGTAGGTACTAGGCTATCGGCCCAAGGGCCTACATAAGCCTAGCCAACAAGGTTCCCTGGCTTACACCACCCAAGAAAGTTATTTTCTTGTGCTACTATTGAGCAGAGACACAGAAGTGATCCCCGGGATGTATTTCCTATTTCCCATCCACTCATCAAGATTTTTCTTGAAGTGTGCTAATGAAGAACTTTGCTTGAAATAGATGGGTAGCCTGTTCCAGAGTATGGGCAATCTCTGGGACAGGAATCTATCCCTCCAGAATGTCCTGTTTATTGTGGTGACAAGGTTTAGGTCCCTAGAGCGTGTAGTTCAAAGGGATTGGGATTTCTTTAAGTGCAGCATGTCCAACAACTCTGGGTTTGACATAGCTTTATATGTTAGGCAGAGATCGGAGTAGGCAATATGCTACGGAGTAAAGCTGGAGTTTTTTGAGGCGGTCAGTGTAGGGCATTTGTTTGAGGCCAGTAATCCTCTTTGTGAGGTACTTCTGTAGCCTTTCCAGCTGCTGCAGATGTCTTGTGAGGTACATTCCAAAAGGGGCATTGTACTCTATAATGGGTCTAATGAGTGTCGAGTAGATGGGAACAATTACCTCTTTTTTCCTGGATGAGAACCCTTTTATGATGAGGTGTGCCACATAGAAGGACTTCCTGACTACTGTGGTGATGTGACTATCAAAGGAGACTACTGTCCACCTGGGTCCCAAGGTCTCTTATCTCATATTCAGTGTTAAGTAGATTGCTGCCTATGTGGTAGTTCATGAGTACAGAGTTTTTACCAAAGGGGATGACACTGCACTTTTTGGCATTGAGCTTGAGCCCATGGCTCTGACACCAGGCATCTGTCTCAGCGAGGCCCTTCTGTAGGATGTCCACATCATTTGGGGACTTGACTATGGCTCCTAGTTTGCAGTCACCTGTGAACTTTGTTAGCCAGAGGCCTTCTGTGTTAGTCTGTACTTCAGGGAAGTAGATACCAAACAGGAGAGGTCCCAGGATGGAACCCTTTGGTACTCCATTTGTCCCTGCTTTGAGGTCAGATTTGGAGTCTGCAACTTTTACAGTGTGGGTTCTGTCAGTGAGCCAGTTGGCAACCCATCTTGTGACGTAGGGATTTATACCTAGTTTAGTGAGTTTAGCTATAATTCCAGAATGGGGGACGGTGATGAAAGCCTTGGTGAGGTCAAGATAGGCAATGTGAACCACCTTACCCTCATCTACGGCTTTGGTGACTGCCTCAAAGAAGTCGATCAGGTTCAGAAGGCATGATCTGCTTTTCACAAACCTGAAATGGATGGGATCCCAATGTCTTTGTTTATGAGTTCCATGATGATACGTTCCATGGCCTTGCAGACCAGGCTCTTCAGGCTAATAGGTCGATAGTTCTTGGGATCAGTGGTGGATCCCCCTTTGTGGAGTGGGATAACTGTTGCTGTGTGCCATTCAGTGGGCACAAAGCCTGATGAGGCTATTATTGAACATGGTGCTTAAGTGGTGAGCCAGTTCGTTCTGAAGCTCGTGTAAAACGCAGCCTGGGATATTGTCCGGTCCCATGGCTGCTGTGTTTTTGGCTTTAGATAGTGCAGCTTTTACCTACATTGCTGTGATTACAGGGACTCTGCATTCTTCCTATATAGATATGGGCCCTTTAGGGGGTGGGGGGGTAAAGTTAGCACTGAACCTATCTGCCAGGATATTG
Source organism: Protopterus annectens (assembly GCF_019279795.1). NCBI lineage: Eukaryota > Metazoa > Chordata > Ceratodontiformes > Protopteridae > Protopterus > Protopterus annectens. The sequence continues at coordinate 1,460,564,101 of NC_056743.1, forward strand.
GCAATATCAGTTGGTTCTGTAATTTTCGTGCCTTTGTGCTGTAACTCAGAGCAGATCTGGGTGTTGCCATTGAGATTATTGACATAGCTATAGAATGCTTTGTCAATGTCCTTAGAATTAGTGGTGATTTTGTTTTCATAGCTAGCTTTGGAGTATCTTATAAGGGATCTCAGCTTCTTACTGAGATTGACCAGGGAGCTCCTCCACTCATGGGATTTTACTCTCTTTTGCAACAGGTTCTTCCTTCTGTTGTACAGTTTGTTTATGGCAGGGGACCACCAGATTGGCTACCTTTTTTTGGAGGATAGAGTCGTGGTTCTGTTTGGGATAGCATGATCCATGCACCCGTGTAAGTGCTTATAAAGTACATTTGTGTAGGATTCAGCAGTTGTAACTGTATTGTCCATCTGCGTGGGTGTCATGAAGTTCACCACGTCTGTCTTAAGAAGCATGACGTTGGCTTTGGAGAACATTTTTACCATGGTTTCCTTAATGGGGGGTGGGGGCAGGATGTGGATATTAAGGGTGATTAGCTTATGGTCATATCGGACCAATGAGGAGCTGACTTCAGGTGTGGAACACCGGACACTCATGTTGGTAAAGATTAGGTGTAGGATATTGTTGCTGTTGGTAGGGGTGTGGATAAGTTGATCCAGGGCGTTGGAGTTTATGAATTCCAGAAAGCGTTGAGCTATGGAGTTGGTGCATGAGTATTTTTCCCAGTTAATGGTAGGGTAGTTGATGTCACCCATTATTAGGGTGTTTGGTTGAACCTTAATATTTTCCAGTAAATCAAGAAAAGATGAGTGGGAATCCTGGGGCATGGTGGGGGATCTGTGGAAAGCTACAATTTGGATTGCAGTTTTGCCCAGAGTTAGTTGCACTTGGATAACCTCGGATGCATTTTGCTGAGCAACTAGCCTGGAGGTGTGGATATCCTTAATGAATATGGACACACCTCCATCTTTGGTGTTTCGGTCCAGGTTACATGTCCGAAAAGTGTGGAATGAGTTATAGCCTGGTAGTGCAGGGGTGCTCTCTGGAGCCTTGAACCAGGTCTCAGTCACTGCACAGATATCGATGTTCTCCATTTTAAGGAGTGCCTCGAGTGAGTGCATTTTGAGATTTAGACTTCTAGCATTGAGTAGCATTACCCTCAGTTTTTGCTTGCCTGTTCCTGTTATGGTGGTGAATTTGTTATTTGAACCTTGCCTAAAAAAGGTACTATAGGGGTAACAACAGCCTTAGCCAGTATCCATGTCATCCCAAGCAGACAGATACTGGATCCCCTTAGAATTACACCAGAAGCTTAGCCAATTGTTGAAGTCAGTCATTTGTCCTTGTACTGCAGTATCATTCGGGGTGATGGCAGAATGCTACTCAGGGCTAGGGTCATACCTGCCTGGGCTACAAGACTGGGGAGCTCTTCCATGTCTCTTTTCATGTAGTTTAGGGAGGTACGTCTCAGGTCATTCATACCAACATGGACAATGACAGTCATATTTGTACTTGTTGTGGAGTGACCTAAGTGTGTGGGTTATGTGGCAGATCCTGGCACCTGACAGGCAGCTGACAGTAACCTTCTCCTTGGTTAGCCTGGTTTATTTATGATTCAGCACCCCTAATATTTAACATCCTGTCATTATTTGGTGATATCAGCTATCACTGTGTTGAAGATGGGGATAGCATGACAATGGGATGTGTCTTTGCATCCCTCTCTTAATACTTAGTGCTTTGTGTGAGGACATTCCCAGTAAAAAAAAATATCTTGTACAGCTATTGTGTGCCAGACAAAACTTCTGTAAAACTGGAACATCATATATTTCTTCAATGCCGTTTTTACAATTAGCCCACAAACAGCACTACATTTTGGTAGCCCCCGAACAGTGTAATTTATGATAAACACATTTTGAGTCATGGAATATGTAGTGGAGCTCCATTTGCATACCTGTACTTATCCAGGTTCATAGGCTTCTCTGGTCATACTCTATTGCACATGGGTTCCTTTGTGATTCAAAAATGTCTCTGGTATGTAGTTTGGACTTTGCATCAGTCCTGCATGATTATGGAATATCTTTACGAATCCTAGTAAGAAATCTATATTAAATGTCTGAGGCTCAGGTCACCATATTACATAAAAAGAACAAAAAATAAAAGCCACTCTAGCATTGTAGATTGATAAAGCCCTGACTACAGCCCAACTGAACAGGGTTTGATTAGCAGCTCAGACAGCTGATGGAGTGGCAAGGAAGATGTGAGTTAGAATATTGGTAGAGGCTGGTCAGCCAATTTTAATGTGCTCGACCAAAAGGCAGGGCAGTGTGCCTACACAGCATCATATGAAAGTGTGTGAAGCAGAACAGCATGGTTTGCCCATTGCATGTCCCCAGAGTTCAGCAACAACTCCTCCATCAAAGGGGAAGTGGGGTAGGATAAAGTAGAACTCTCCCTCCTCTAATGTTAGAACAGTACCAACCTCCCTCTGAACATCCTTTGGTTTCATGCTGGCCCCAGCATCAAATTCAGTATTTGAACAGTGGTGGATTTGAGTGGCCAGTATACACAGCATGGACATGTGGCACTGAGACAGCTGTCAGGATGAAATCAGGGAGAAAAAAGAATGGGAAAAAAGGTAAATGTAATATAGAATTCTCTGTAGTCATTGAATTTGAAACAGAATTTACAGTTTCACATGGAAACCAAGTGCTGATTAAAGATGAGAGGGCTGTTATTTTACAGATTATCTGCCCATAACAAAACATGTATTTGGAATAATGTCTGAAATTTTGAATTATATTTGGCTATAGAGATGACAGTCTAATTTTAATATCTTATCTTTTATTAAATTTAGTAATCTACTTTTTTATTCACAGAATGCTTCTTTTTAAGGCTACTGCTCAGTTCCTTGTTTTGGGGTGCACCTGGATATTTGGCATCTTCCACTTTCGAGAAGAGACTCTTGTGATGTCATACCTTTTTACTATACTGAATAGCTTCCATGGAGTATTTATGTTTCTGCTGTACTGTGCTGCCAATAAGTTGGTAAGAATATAACAATCATAACTGTATAACGCACAATTGTCATATTTTTTCCTTGTTTTTTTTTTCTCCTTTTAGACACAACTGCAATTATGAACATTTTTTTTCTGAAACAGTGCAGAGGTGTTACATTCCACAACTGTAATATGAACACCAATTGGTACTAGGTCCTGCAATCTTTTATTTGTAGGATATACCTAATAAATCATCAGAAAAAAGAGACATTGCCCAACTTTCATTGTCTCTCTGTGGTAAAAGGAGGTGATGGGTGCAAAATGTAACATTTTGACAGTCAGATGAACTAGTGAAGTGGCACAGTGGATAGTGCTGAGGATCCCTGGTTCAATTCTTGACTGGGGTGCCTTCTGTGCAGAGTCTGTATGTCCTCCCTGTGTTCATGTGGATTTCCTCGGGTGGGGTTCCTTTCTGGAACGTGCTGTCATGCACTTTGCAATGAAATTCAGTAGTTACATTCTTTACAGTTCATCCATCCATCCATCTATTTATCCATCCATCCACAACCCCTTTTCCCATTTTTGCATATGGAGCCAAGGTGTCATTTCAACAGTGACAATCATGTAGAGGCAAGGTTTAGCCCTGCCGCAGTGGTGCTTTCACACCACAGACTTGCACACACACTCACAACTATCACCATTTTAGGGTATCCAATCCACCTACTGTATGTTTTTAGAATGTGGGAGGAAAATGGAGCACCCGGAGGAAACCCACACAAACATAGGGAATGCATCCAGTCTCCACACAGAAGGCACCGCTGTCCAGAACTGAAACAGGGAACTTCATCCTGTGACGTGACAGCAGTATTTGCTGTGCCACTGTGTGTGTGTGTGTGTGTGTGTGTGTGTGTGTGTGTGATATATATATATATATATATATACACACACATACATATATATATATATATATATATATATATATATACATATATGTGTGTGTGTATATATATATATATAAATATGTATTTATATGTGTATATATATATATATATATATATATATATATATATATATATATATATATATATATATATATATATATATATATATATATATATATATATATATATGGGTCTACCTTTAAATGAAATTATGTTTAAACAATTCTCCGAAGCTTCATTACACCGAAGACATGGACTGCCGAATTCCTTTCCCTGTGAAAGAAACCACTTGACCACCATGGGAATAAACCTAAACACAGCAAAAGTAAACCACCAAAGTGGTTCACCCCCCCCTACATAAATATACCAACTTCAAGATCACACTAAACTGAAGAGAGAGCAAAGTTCACCACAGTGGCCAAGTGGTTCCTTTCACAGGGAAAGGAATTTGGCAATCCATGCGATTCAGTGTAATGCAGCTTTGGAGAAATGGGATTGGCTAAGTAACTTTCATTTAAACATAATTTCATTTAAAGAAAGTAGACCCATATATGTATATATATATATATATATATATATATATATATATATATATATATATATATATATATATATATATATATATATATATATATGTATATATATAGATATATATATATATATATATATATATATATATATATATGTATATATATATATATATATGTATAGATGGGTTTACCTTTAGAAGGTTGAAGTGCACATCTATGACAGCCAGATGTGCAAAAGTATGATTTCAAAAGTATGTAATAACGAACTATGACTTGCCAAAATCACAAATGAGCAAATGCCAAAATTCCAGTGTGCATTCGCTCATGTGGATTTGGCATTCTGAGTGGACATTGCACTACAGTGGGGATCGGACAATGTACCCCTTCCCTCACTGTAGTGCGATCTTGGAGTTAGTATATTAAATTAGCGGGGTGGTGCAGCCAGGAGGTGCAGGGCAGCTTAGCAGTGTTTGGAGACATCTGGAAATGTAAGGTGTTTCAAAAACATTCAACATTCCCGGAATGTTAAAGTAATTGAATGGAAAACCAATCCTTGGTAGGTATAGTAAAAGCAGATACTATAATACTTGGACCTAAGTGAATGCTATAGGAAGCAATGAAACATTTATGATGAAGACATGCTGGTTAGGCTGTTTATAGTGACAATAGTCCTAAATTATAATGACAGTAATTATCTATAGTGAAACTTAATTATGCCACGTCCTCATGCATATATATATATATATATATATATATATATATATATATATATATATATATATATATATATATATATATATATATATATATACAGATCTACGCATATACATGCACAGATACAGATATACTGTGTACATGTATACAAATACATATACATATATATGTACACGTATATTATTGTTAGCTGCAGCTGAGTCAATGTCACATCATGGTGACCCTAAGGAGAGGTGTCCTGAGCTGTGTTCTGTCTTCATTTAGATTATTCACTGAAAGAGGTGCATCCATTGCTGTAGTTATAGTACCAATCCATCACATTGCCAGTCTTTATTTTTTTTTTTTATATATTGACCTTTGGCCTTGCTAAGACTTTTTCTAATGACCTTTCGCATTGCATGATGTGCCATAAGTATGAAAGTCAAAGTCTAGTCGCTTAAGTTTCTAGGGAATACTTAGGCGTTTATCTACTCCAATACTACTTGATATTTATTCCAGGCAGTGCATGGTATATGCAACATTCTTCACCAACAGGATAATTTGAAGGTGCCAGTTTAATTCAAGTCTTATTTCTTCACTGCCCAACTTTCACATCCATATGACATTACTGAAAATGTGAATCTTTATATGCAAAGATATATCTTTGCCATCTAAATATTGTGTGGTCATTTTGCCAAGATATTAATTTTATTTATTTTTTTTTTCATGTGATTTTTTCCCCGTCTCCCTGACCATCAACTCCATCCACCCCAGAATCAGATATCACTCATGGATTCTTTTACCTCGGAATTTCTCTTGGGATCAGAGTAAGAGCAGCCTGTATGAGGCTTTCATTCAGGCAGTCAAGAGGCTGCTTTATGCCTTCAGCTATGCCCTTATCTGCTTTCTAGTCATCGGTGAGTATGCTGTTCACTACAACCAGATGTGTTTGTCTTATCCCCAGGCAATGGGCCAAAACAAGCCTATTGTTCCATCCATAGCCAGGATTTGTGTGCCTGCTCTATCAGCAGGATAAGTTTGAGTTATCCCCCATACCAATACCTAAGGACAACTTGTCTATTTAGCCTTAGCTGACAGGCACTTCTTGAAATCAGTGGCCTGCTTAGTCCGTGGGGATTGGCAAATAAACCATTTTTCTCATGTCCTTAACCCCACCCTAAGCTCTCTCTGGTAGCTGACCTAAGTGACACATTGAGCTCACACACACACACACACACACACACACACACACACACACACACACACACACACACACACACACACACACACACATATACACACACCCACTTGGGAAGCCAAGACTATGTTTCCTGGTGAATGACATCTTTACAAGTCTTGCTTGAACTACAGCACTTGGTTGATATGGGAAACACAGGAGCACTAATCCAATATTTTTGAGCTGGCATGCTATGCTGATTCCTCTATCCCCACCTGTTTTCATGTTCTAGCTGATAATCAAACTCAGATTGTCTGGATCATAGGCAGGACTTGATCACACCAGGCCACATATCTGGACCTGCCAAGAACAATTCATGAGTGAATTTCTTGAATGCTTCCCATAGGTTTATAGATTCATAGGAGCTTACTAGGCTAGTGGCCTAGATTCCTTACAAGCCTAGCCTTGTTAATCCCGAGTTGCCTCAACTGTCTTTGTTTAGATGGACATAATTTGCAGACCATGTCTGTGATAAACACTGACTACCCCTGTCCATGAATGAAATGTGTGCCACCCCAGGGATGAATTTGTCCATCCTTTTGTCTAGGTGGCACTTGTAGAGAATCGTGTATCTGTGGGATATATTTCTGCTTCCGTCATGCTCTGTTAATGTCACAGGCTAAGTTAAGATCCCTAGAGTGAGTGACTCTTGTGCCGTTTGACATGAAGATGTGCAGTATATCCATCAGGGCAGGGTCAGAGACTGTTTTTTCTATTAAATTTTATCAGTGTGGAATTCGTGTTGTTTTCTGAGTTATTTATAGTCTCTTCTAAACTATTTGTTGGTCGTTTTCAGGGTCAGAGACTTGCCCTGCAGGCAAGGCACAAGTCACCTCTCAGCAACCTCAGGCTTTTAGTCTATCCACGTAACTCATGGTTTGGAGGCCCATTATTTTCTTAGTGAGAAACCTCTGTGGTCTCTTCAGCTGCTGCAGGTGTCTGGTGAGGTACATGCAGAAGGGAGCATTGTATTCTATTAATGGTCTGATGAGGGTTGAGTACATTGCAGTTATAACATCCTTGGACCTAGATATAATGCCCTTATTTATGAGATGTTCAACATAGAAGGCTTTCCTTTGCACTGTGGAAACTTGGTGGTTGAAGTTCAAATTGCCATCTATATGTGTTCCTAGATCTCACACCACTAGGTTTGAACTTAGGAGGGTGCTGTCAATATTGTAATTATCAGGAAATTTCGCTTTACCAATGGGGATAATAATGCACTTTTTTGCATTTAGTTTTAGACCGTGGCTTTTGCACCAGCCATTTGTCTGTTTTAACCCCTCCTGTAATATGCTAACATCACTGCGGGACTCAATAACTGCACCCAGTTTGCAATCATTAGCAAACATGGTAAGCCGAAGGCTGTCTACTTTAGCCTGGACTTCCAAGAAATAGATTCCAAACAGTAAAGGGTCCAGAACAGATCCTTCTGGCACTTCTCTGGTGATGGGTCTACTGAAAGAGGTGTAGTCACCAACTATGACAATATGTGTTCTCTTGGTGAGCCGAGTGGCTACCCATCTAGTGACATAAGGATTAATCCTCAGCTGGGAGAGTTTCTTAATGATACCTGAGTGGGGAATTGTGTCAAAAGCCTTGGCTAGGTCAAGATAGGCAGCATGCACTGTATCACTTTCATCCATGGCTTTGTTGACTTTCTTGAACAAGTCTGCTAGGTTTAAGAAGCATGATCTTTCCTTAATAATGCCAGATTGGGTTGGGTCTAGAGTTTGAAGGTCACCTATGTCCTTGTTGATGAGGTCCATGATGATTCTTTCCATGGCCTTGCAGATGAGGCTGGTTAAACTTATGGGTCTATAGCTCCAAGTGTCCGTTGCTGGCCCCCCTTTGTGCAAGGGGATTCCTGTTGCTGTTCTCTACTCTGCTGGAACAAAGCCAGTTCTCAGGCTATGATTAAACAGAATGACAAGTGGGTCTGTTAGGTCCTGTTTTAGATTGCTTAATAAGCAACTTGGGATGTTATCTGGTCCCAATGAGGCTGTATTTTTGGCCTTGTAGAACACAGCTATGACCTGATCTCTAAAGATACTAGGCAGAGGACTGGTGTCAGGTATGCTTTGAGGTATGGCTGGTGGAGACAGGGATGTGAAGTTTGTGCCAAATCTGTCACCTAACAGGTTGGCAATTTCCCCTGGTATAGTATAAGTTGTGCCATCTACTACCAATTTGTCACATAGCTGAGCATTCCGTTTTAGATTTCAGACATAGCTAAAGAATGCCTTATGATTATCCTTAGCTAGGGATGCTATTTTGCCTTTGTAATTAACTTTATAGGAATTTACAGGATTTCTTATTTGCTTGTTCAAGCTGTGAAGGTAATTCTTCCTCTGCTGAGTCAGTTTTCTCTTGTTCTTAGATACCAGTTGCTTCCTTTTGTTATATAATCTGTTTATACTTGAGGTCCACTATGGTGGCTTGTTTTTTCAGGGGGACCTGGTTTTAAACCAGTCAGGCACAGCTGAGTCTATACAGTTGCTTAAGTGTTTATACAGTGCATTTGTGTGCACCTGTATAAACATTTTATATCATTGCTTAGTAAGCTGTAGTTTGCTTTGGAAAAGTTTTTTAGTTTTTTTTTTTTTTTTTTTGCTCCTGTTGTGGTGACAAGTTCAATAGTTACTTTGAATGAGACTGATTTATGGTCTAATCTTACCAGGGAGGGCATCACACAGTGGGGAATTCAGTGACCCCTCCCCATGTTGGTGAGTGTTATGTCTAGGATCTCTGAGCCCCTTGTAGGGGTGTAGAGTATCTGTTCTAGAGCATTTGTATTGACAAACTCCAGGATTATCTGGGCAAGCATGTTCATGCTCAAGTATGTCACCCAGTTGATGGAAGGCTAGTTGAAATCTCCCATGACCAAGGTGTTGAGCAATATGGTGAGTAACTCTAGTAAGTCTAGGTAGGCAGTCTGCTTTTTTTTTGGGTTCATGGTGGGGGACCTATAGCTAGCAGTGATATGGTAGGGTATTTTGCCTATAGTTAATTAGACATAGAGTAGTTTGAGAGAGTTGTACAGTTTGACCAGTCTTGTGGTGTACTTGACTTTAATGAAGATGGATGCATCTCCACCTTTGGTTCTTTCATGCTCATTTTGAGGTCTGAACATGTAGAAGGCACTATGGCTTTGCACAGCCAGGATGCTGTTTTTGGCCATGAACCATGTCTATGTCACTGCACAGACATCACCATCTTCCAAGGTAAGTAATGCTTCTGGGGAGTGCAGTTCCATATTTAGACTACTAGCATTAAGCAGCAGAACCTTCAGTTTGTCTCGAGTGGATTTTGTTATGTCAAAACTTTTGTTGTTTTGACATTGCCTAAAAAAGGGCACTATGGGGGAGGCAAGTGCCCAAAAGCCTAGAGGAGACAGGTGCAGACCAGTTTACTATTAAATGTTCGAATTCCCTGCGCTCATCCGGCATGTGGTCAAAAGGCACTTTTCAAATGGGCAGAATGCCGAACCAAAATGCATCAACTACACTACAGTGAAGGGTAGTGTAGTTTGATTATCTGAGTTTGGCATTGTGAATGGATATTGCAGTACAGTGAGGAACAGGGAATTAACCCATTTCCTCATTGTAGTGCAATCTCGGAGTTGGCATATTTAATTTGCAGGGGGTGTGGGGTGCGCAGCCCCCCACATGGGGGATAAAATAGTACAATTAACATACTGTTGACTGTAGAGTGTAACAGTACATTAAGGTGCATAGTGTGGGTGACTGACATCACCTCCTGCTATGTCAAATACATCAATCTACCAGTGTTGATTTATTCATTTTCATCATGGCTGCTGTTTTGACGTTCTGAATTCAGCATTTCAGGTTGACCATTGTGACCAGTCGATTAATGCATTTTTGGAATTGCCATGCACACCATCTCTGGCAAACAGCATAGCCTCATGCCCTGTTGACCATTTCTTCCCAGGCTGACAGATACTGGATCCCCCCTGGACTGACAGCATAACCTAAGCCAATTGTTGAAGTCAAGCATTTTTTGTTTATATTGTGGCACTGTCCTGTGTAAAGGTAGAATGCTGCTCAGGGCTAGAGCAATAACTGCCTGGGACACATAATCTGAGAGTTCAGTCATGTGTCTTTGCATATAGTCCAGAGAGGTACATCTCAAATTATTCACCCCAACATAGATTATGACAGAGTCATAACAGTACTTGTTGTTGAGTGACATGAGTGCATGTGTGATTTGAAGGAGTCTGTCACCTGACAGGCAGCTGACCATGACCTTCTCCTTGTTCAGCCTGGTGAGGGGGATATTTGTGTATTTCACTATGCAGTCACCTGTGACCAAGACATTAGGTTTTTAGGTGTTTTGCCTTACAGACTTATTTGCAGAGACACTGGTGCATGTGTTATTATGTGTTGTTTGCATAGCAGTGTGTGCAAGTGGTTTACATTTGTGAGGTCTCTGAGTTTTGGTAGGCTTCTAGTGAGTACATCCACATATGTAGGTTTATGTGTCAGGAATTAATTTTCTGAGAGAAGTGAAGTGTGTGCAGACAACCTCTTTGATGTCCAGTTTGTTGTTACATGAGAGAATTATTCCAGTTTCATAGTGTAATTGCATCTCTCCCATAGGATATTTGTTTGTTTTAGGAGTAAGTGGCTGTCAGTATACATGAGGCTGGCTGCTGAAATGATGGGAAACTTCCCATCCATTATAGCAGGTCTTTACTGAATGTACTATTTGAGAAGAGATTTGGCTAGTTTGACCAGTTTTTGTGCTAGGACTAACTAAGGTACTTGTTCTATTGAACGCTATAGCTGATAAGTTTGGTGACAATGCTCAGTGCCCCCATAATGCTGTAGGGAAGCTTGAGAGGATTCCACTGACAGATGTCTATGGAAAAACTAAGTTTTAAGGTTTTTACATCTATGCACACTTAACCCCTGTTGTATGGTGTGCTGCAATGCACAAATGTGAGGCTTAAATACAAGCAAAATTTAGACATGTTTAAGCTAATATACCAATAGGAAAGACCACAATGAACCTTCCTCCAGCAATCCCCAGCTCAGTCAAGGCTGAACCCACACTCTTTTGCCACAAGGGTGCAGGGGAGTCCATCTTAATGTAAGATGGCTGGTTTAGTGCTCAAATGTATCAATAACAGGCTAGATTTAGCAGATGTGAATTTAGTCTATGCTATCTAGGTATCAGAATAGTGCAAAGAAAGTGCTGAGATGTGCAAAAAAAAAATACTTAGAGTGCTTGTGTGTGTTTCCCAGCTCAGATAGACCAGGTAAACACCTATTGCCGCCAGATGTACAATCCCAGTCCTCCCAATGGAAAGCACAGCAAAGAAGTGTCCCAAGTGAAATGTTACTACAAACTTAAATGGTACAAAATGCTAGCACAAACAAACTTACAGGCATAAATAAAGCAGTGCACTGTAAACAGCTTATGAAAGTGTGATTATTCAATAAAAGTACTTTGCTTTGAATAAATGAGCCAAAAGCCACTCAGACATACAGAATTTTTAAAGGGCCTAGATAACAAGATAAGCCCTCCAACCAATAAAACTACATTCAGAAATCTCAAGTGTTTCCTCAACCTCAACAGATCAGGCTACCTCCCAGTGCACTAGATGGAAAATCTACTGACCTCATTTGTATAAAAACAATTGTTTGCTAGTGTGTACAAATACACTGCTTTATCCAATAGCTAGCTAGATCAAGTAGAACTGAGAATGGGAAGCAAAATTGACTTTTTCAATATAAGCAGAAGGAAAGGCAAAGAAGTAATTCAGGATATCAGCAGCACTGTAGAAAGGAAAGGCAAATAAGTAATTCAGGAAAGGGAGGGACTTATTAAGCTCATTTGCTTTAAAAAGCAAATCAACAAACAAGATGGTGGGTAAAACTGCAGGAAATTACCAGCAGTGCTTTAGTTTATGCAAGTTTCAAATCTTTTCAGACAAAGACCAATTTCATTTTTGATTATTGTTACAAGCAGGCCGAAGTTGTCTACTACAGCAGTTTCTATTTTGTCTTCATCAAGAATAAAATGTAATGATTTTTGTCAGTTGTCATTGTCTTTGTTTTCTTTATGTTAAACCTATTTTGAGACTACTCATGGGATTCAGAAAGAGTACAATAAGTGGTAAGTGGTAACATGAATGGCCAACCACTCACAGATATCCTTTCTGATTCAAAGACAGACTCATCACAGTGATTTTTCATGGTCATCAAAATCACAATAATAGTGGGCTGTCTGCATGGTCATGCTAAATGCTAGTAATACATTAAAAGGGAGCAGTTAATGTTAATTACCCATGTGATCTCATCTGACTCAGCTGTTTTACTTCTCTTTTTTATTCCTTCTTATCTTAAAGTGTTATCACTGCCACTTATTTGAATGTATCTTGATCCACTGTATAATGTGCTATATATTACTATATTCAACTACCACTAAATATAACCACTGTGAATTGTGTATGACAACAATTTTATAAGGTACTAAGATAAGCTTTATATTGTACACCTACTGTAATTCATTATTCCTATTTTTATAATCTTGTCCTGTTGATAATGGAGCTTTTCTCCCTGGGCCCCCACTGAAAATGGGCAGCCTGCCCAGTTGGACTTTCCTGGTAAAAAATGTAAAATAAATAAAATGAAATAAAAATCTCCCCTAGAATTGGCTTTGGGAATTGAGTTACATAGCCAAGCAATTCAGTAAATCACTCAGTTGCACAAATTAGCATGGCTCGCCATATTAATTACCACAGCCAATATGTGGAACTCCCCCACTATAGTCAGTGGGGGAGTGGGTTGAGATCATGTTAAAGGTAAGGTAAAAGATAGTGGAGATGTAGTGGTGGAGAGTGTGTGAGTTTGTGTATGTGTATGACAATATGTGTGTGCATATCTTTAGGTGTTTGAGTGGTCTTAGATGACTATGTTTGTTATATGAATCCAGTGCCATGCTTTCATGCAACTACTGCTTTGAAGTTAAGCTGCACTGGAAGTTGTAAGCTATGAATTGCAGTCTTAGGTGACTTTTGTTGCTGGATACCTTATTGTTATTAGCTGAAAATTGTGTAATGATATCTCAAAGTGTGACAAAGGCATAACCTTTCAAAGGCTTTAGATTATGCACCTTTACTGCCAGTCTGGTATTTTGGATTAAATTAATTCTCTAACGTAATTTTTGCTCAGTATGCTAAGTGCAGTTGTGACCTGTAGCACATTTTTACTTAGTCATCATCATATCAGAAGTAAAAATTCTATTTATTTCTCCTGAATGCAGAGGTGTTATGTCACCAGACTTCCCCCAGACTCTGTGTGAAGTAGAATGCATTACAAGATGAAGTTGTATATTTTTTACAGTGAGAATGACCATCTAAGTCCAAGCTGTTTCTATGTTTCATGATATATCACTCAGAGAAATTTGCTATAATACTTTGTACAATTACAGAAAACTGGCCCTTTATTGCTATGTACCATGAATAGTCATAGATAGCCATTTGGATGTCCTAATTTTGCCATTTTTTAAAAATAAAATCACATCTATATTTTGCATGTTCAAGCTTAATTAAAATAATATATATAGTCTGCATTTTTGAAGCTTATATAATCAGTATTTATCAGGATCATATTATTGATGTGATCATATGAGAGAGTACAAAAATAATATTCATTTCTAAAAAAAGTAACTTTTACTGTCCTTCTGTATATTTCAGCAAATATGCCCATTTTACATGTTCTGTGGACAATCCCCATACTTGAGATTCTTTGGCCTTCTTTTTGTAAAAGCTGAAGGTGGGATTACCAAGGGATCTCTCTCTCTCTCTATAAATATATATATATATATATATATATATATATATATATATATATATATATATATATATATATATCTATGCCTATATATGTATGTATATATATATATATATATATATATATATATATATATATGGGTCCACTTTGTAAAGTGGAAATACTGAAATCTCCAATTTCAGTATTTCGAGTCAAGAATATAGAAAGTGCAGTTTTTGGGAAACTGCACTATGCTGAATCTTTGTTTACTGAATCTGTGTTGCATTTACTATGGTGTGTTATTAAGTGTGTGCTGTCACTTTAAGGGTTGTGTGGTATGGAGGGCAATGTTCATTTCTGTACTGAGATTCATGTAGGTGTTTAATTTTTAAGGATTTTAATGTAAATGTATTAATATTTAGTTGTGGGGAGATGTAGACGTAGGTTGGGGTAGGTGGGTGAGAGTGTATGTGTTTGAGTGTTGAATGTGATAATTTTTGTACTTGTGTAGTGTGTGTTTGTGTTTATTAGTGAGTTTAAATCTGACTGTCTGCAGTGGGAGTGTATGGCAAGCCAGGAAAGATGTGTGTTCCTTTTTGTTCAGGTTAGTGCGACCTCGAAGTTGGTTTATATAAGTAGCGAGGGTATGGGGCATGAGGGGGGGGTGCCCCCTCCAGAAATGTATGATGGCGTTATCAGTTCTAATTTTGCAGTGTTTATGTATTGTTTTGGGGGGAGGTTTATGTATTTATTTGTGTTTTCTTACATTCGGTATTGTGAGTGTTCCTGATTGTGGTGTTTCATGTTTCTGAGGGTTTGATATTTTCAACTCAAAATACTGAAATTTGAGATTTCAGTATTTCGAGTTTAAAAGTGGATTTATATATAGTGAGAGAGAGTGATATATATATATATATATATATATATATAGTGAGAGAGATATATATATATATATATATATATATATATATATATATATATATATATATATATATATACATAGAGAGAGATTCTCACACAAAAAAAGGAAAGAGAAAATTAAATAATTTTGATTATTTCAATTCTGCTTAATTATCTGAGTTGCACTTAGTGACCTGTGTGGTAATAATACTTTGTACGTTTCTGCTCTGCTCCATCTGTTTGCATTTTTAGTTTGTTCTGGGATTTTAGTCTTGTTTATTAAAAGGTGTGGGAATATTGTGTTTCTGCATTAATTTGCACTTTCACAAGTGGTATTACTTCTAAAACCTCTCCATTTGTACTTTAAGCTGTGCTGGTCCATTGTCTTGTAGTTTAATTCACAGTGGTGGCAGAGCTGTTTAGTCTTGTAAGATTTTGAGCCTTAGTTATTTATTATTGCATTTTTTCCATTAGTGGTGTTACTGGTAAATTTCTGCATAGTCTGGCACCTTATACTCTAATAGGAGGTCAATAGTGAGAGAATTGTCTCTGTTTTCAGTTTGTGCTTCATTGCCTTTATATTTTGCTTATGTTTTACCTGCTTAAAGTTGTATTCTACATCTGCCCCATCCCGCACTAACACATTAAGCTAAAGTGTCTGAAAGAGTTCCAATATTCCCTTTATTTGATTGGATAGACTCCTTCTAATAATTGACTGTCACATAGCCGACTTTCATATTACCAAGATGAAAAAAACAAAAATGCAGAAACTTGAATGTCAGCTTTTTCTGGGACTTTAGTCTTGTTTATTAACAGTTGTAGGAAGACTGTTTTTCTGTGTTATTCCACACTTCTATTTCCAGAAGTAGAATTACTTGTAAAAGCTATTTGAATTTTAAACCCTTCTTGCCCATAGTCTTGTAGTTTAATTCACAGTGGTGGCACAGCTGTGTTATACTGCAAGATTTTGAGACGTAGTCATTTACTATTGCATTTTATCCATAAGATTCAAGATTAAAAAAAAAAATTATTGTCATTTAGGAAACACAAGTGCTACCTAAATGAAATTTTGAGTGTCAGCTCTTTTACAGGAGAAAACAAACACAAAAAGACAGACATGATAGGTATTAAAGAATAAGCAAGTGGTTTCTAGCTCTGAAATTATAATTTTATTAGCCATTTTGGGCTGATTTCTATCCCTTTCAACTTTCTGGCTTAAAAACGTGTGTGTTTATGCATTTTTCACATCATGCAGCACCGTGGGGCTGCGGTTAAACTATTCCAGGTGCCAGAAAGCCTGGTCTTCAAATATTCCCTTAGAACTAGCTGATTTCTCAGTAGTAGCACTAAAATCTGAACCCATGTGACAAGCACTTGCTCTAGAACCTCCTGGAAAGCACTAAGAAGCCTTAAACTGATACAAGTACTCAACTCTCCTTGTTAATAAGGAGAAATTAATCGTAGTCACTAAACAGCCTATAATTGCAAAGTACTTTGCAAAGGTAAGGGAAAACTGCTCTTGTACTTTACAAAAAAAGAACCTAAACAGACATGTCCAAGGGTCAGCTTCTGGTGATTTCTCCTGTCCACCTGGTGAATTTGGGCATACTGAGGCAATGCAGCAACTGCCTCATGTACAAAGACAACCCTCTCCTCCTACCATCCAACACTACAACCTGCGAGAGAAGCACTTACATAGGCAAACTGCAAGCAAAGTTCTCTCCAGCCAAGATTGTGCTAAACAGTCAAGAGAATGTTAAAACCTGCACTACACCTCAAGCAACACATAGTCCTTCAAAACCCACACCATCAACACCCATACATAGCAACACTAAACTCACATATGCAGAAGCCCTTAACATTAACCTGCCCAAGCAACAAGGACCTCCGAAGCTGAAATGCAAACACCAGTCACAACCAAAGTGACACATAGCTCACAACACCAGTGTGCCACCCAACAACAGCCCCTAAGACAAAACAACATACCCAACACTTTAGTCATAGGTAACTCTATAGTCAGTCCCACTCACCAGGCTGAACAAGGAAAAAATTACAGTCAGCTACCTGTCGGGTGCCAGGATCCACATCCCGCCCCCACCCCCAGCAAAAAAGACCACAGTGAAGAACTTCTCAAAAGCAAACTTCACACTTCTTAAGACTGGAGTGGTATCCTTCAAGGCCCCCGAGCCAGTGGAAACCACAACCCATGCTGCTGAAACCCTTACAAATGCCTTCTACGAACACCTCCAGTAATGTATGGATCAAGCAATCCCTAATAAAATCAAGACCCTTTCCACCAAAGGCAGGCGCCTGGTCTGGTGGACCCCAGCCATAAACAAACTCTACAACAAGAGGAGAAAGCTACTACATGACAGAGCAAAATCCCTAAAAGGGAAGGCATCGCTGATCAATACTAGCAAAAAACTACGATCACTCAAAAAATCATCCAAGGCCAAATCGCTAATGACACAAAAGACAATCATAAGGCCTTCTTTAGCTATGTTAGAAACCTGGGTGGAAACTCCCAGATATGCTCAGAATTAGTCCAAAATGATAAAAAAATCACTGAACCCACAGACATTGCCAACATACTGGCAGACAGGTTCAGTGCAAATTTCTCCCCTCCCTCCCCCCCAAAAGGAGAAATATCTATCCCACCAGAGTCTAGCCTCCCAAACATCTCAGATGCCCAGGTGAGAGCTGCTCTCTCTAAAGCAAAAAACACAGCATCAATGGGACCGGACGGTGTCCCCGGCTGTGTGCTACACAAACTCAATGAGGAACTAAACCCACACATAAGGCTGCTGTTTAATCTTAGCCTTACCACAGGATACGTGCCCAAGGAGTGGCGTACGGCAACTGTGATCCCACTCCACAAAGGCGGTGCCTCTACGGACCCTGGTAATTACCGCCCCATAAGCTTAACAAGCCTGGTCTGCAAAGCTATGGAGAGGATCATAATGGAACTCATAAACAAAGACATGGGGGACTTGCAGACATTGGACCCAACCCAGTTTGGCTTTGTCAAGGGCAGATCATGCCTTTTGAACTTGGTCGACTTCTTCGAAACAGTCACCAAGGCCATTGATGAGGGAAAGGCAGTCCATACAACCTACCTTGACCTTGCAAAAGCTTTCGACTCAATATCCCATTCAGGTATTATAGAGAAACTTACCAGCTTAAATGTAAACCCATATGTCACAAGATGGGTTGCAAACTGGCTAAAGGACAGAACCCACAGGGTTAGAGTTGCTGGCACCATGTCAGACTCCAAGCCGGTCACAAGTGGTGTCCCACAGGGCTCAGTCCTTGGCCCCCTGTTGTTCGGCATCTACTTCTCAGAAGTACAGGCAAACATAGGAGGACTATGGCTGACAAAGTTTGCAGATGACTGCAAACTGGGCGCCATAGTGGAAAGTACATCGGACACAGATATCCTTCAGAGGGGTCTCACGGAAACTGATAGCTGGTGCCAGAGCCATGGCCTGAAGTTAAATGCCAAAAATTGTATAGTCATACCCTTCGGGAAAAACAAGGTAACCCCAAGCTACCATATAGATGGCAATCCACTAAGCACAGAAGAGGTTATCAGGGACCTGGGGACCCAGGTTGACAGTGGCCTTTCTTTTGACACTCACATTGCTAAAGTGGTTAGAAAGACCTTCTACATTGCCCACCTGATCATGAAGGGATTCACATCCAGATCAAGTGAGGTCATTGTTCCCCTGTACTCTTCACTTATCAGACCAATGATCGAGTACAATGCCCCATTCGGGATGTATCCCACCCGACACCTGCAGCAATTGGAGAGACCCCAAAAGTTCCTCACCAAAAGGATAAAGGGATTCCAAAATCTGTCATATGCTGCCAGACTGAAGAAACTCCAGCTCTATTCAGTCACATACCGTCTGCTCAGAGGTGACCTGTGCCTGACATACAGGACCATGTCCAACCCGGAATTAATGGACATGCTCCACCTCAAAAAATCCAAATCTACCAGATCCACTAGAGCAAGCGACTTAAACCTTAGCACGGATATAAATAAGACATGCTGGAGGGATAGATTTGTCACTCAGAGACTCCCTATGCTGTGGAATAAAATCCCGGTCCATGTGAGGCAGAGCACCTCGCTGGCTCTGTTCAAGAGAAATCTTGACCGGTGGATGGGAGATCGTAGGTTTACCCCGGGAATCATCTCTGTGTCACTGCTGGACAGAGGCACAACAAACTAATGGGCACAATATTTTTTAACATAAGGGGTGGTGTAAGCCACAAAAATTTTGGGCTAGGCTTATAAATGCCTTAGGGCAGATAGCCTAGTATAAACCTATGAACCTATGAACCTATGAACCTCTCTCTCACCCCAACAATCCCCTTAACAATACTCTGAGACATAATCCCTCCAGCTATAACTAAGGAGCATGTACTGGCTGCACTCATTAAAGCCAAGAACACGGCTGCAGAGGGCACCAGTAACATCCCAGGATGCCTCCTGAATAGAATAAAATATGACTTGTCAGGCCCCATAGAGTCATTATTTAACTATAGTCTTAAAGTAGGTTTTGTGCCATATTGCCACATGAGTGCAGCAGTCATCCCTCTTTGTAAGGGAGGACCTTCAACAAATTCTGGAAACTACAGGCCTATTATTCTGACTAGTCTTATTTGCAAAGCCATGGAAATTATCAACATGGACATAAGAGCCATCCAGTCAATGGATACATACCAGTTTGGCTTTGTCAAAGGAAGTTCATGCTTACTGAATCTGGTGGACTTCTTTGAAAAGGCCACTAAGGCAATGAATAAGGGGAAAACAGTGCATATTGCCTATCAAGATATAGTTAAAGCATTTTATACAATATTCCACTTGGGCATTGTAAACAAACTTATGGAACTAGGTATAAACCCCTTTATAACAAGCTGGATAACTAGCTGGTTCCCTGCTAGAACCCATGGGGTTAGAATTGGTGAAACCACCTCCACAAAGTGGTCAGTCATCAGTGGAGTCCCCCAGGGCTTTGTGCTGAGCCCACTACTCTTTGACATCTACTTCTTAGATGTCAAAGCCCATGTCAAAGGCCTTTGGCTGACCAAGTTCGCAGATGATTGCACACTGGAAGCAGTCATTGAATCCCAATACAGACAAAATCTTATTGTTAAAGCCGTGGTTTAAAACTCAATACCAAGAAATACATTATAGTATCTTTTGTAAAGTCTAGCACTCTGGGTAAATATGTTATCAATAAAACAACCTTAAAAGTTGATTCACTAGTCAGGGATCTGGAAATTCATGTAGATAGTAACCTGCCGTCAACTAGCATGTGTCCATGGTAGTAAGACAATTCTTCTATGCTGCTCAACGTATAAGCAAGGGCATGGCATTCATCAGACCCATCATTGAGTATAATGCCCCCTTTGCCATGTACCTGACCAGACACATACAGCAGATGGAACACTGACAGACATTCCTTACAAAAAGAATACATAGAGTAAGCACATTGTCCTATACTGATTGCCTCAAAGCCATATCTCTTTGCTTGGTAACATACAGACTTCTGAGAGGTGACCTTTGCCTGGCATACAAGGCATCACTGGACCCTGCTTTGATGAACCTTTTGCACATCCACAAAAAAATCAGCATCAGAACTACTAGATTAACAGTCCTAAATTTTGCTTGTGAGATAAATAGGACATGTTGGGGAGACAGATATTTTTCTCAGAAAATTCCCATTCTCAGAAAGGGGTATTTCCATGTGAAGCAGAATTCCTCCCTATCCCTTTTTAAGTGCGACTTGGACTAATGGATGGGTAATCCAAAATTCACCCCTGGTCTGGCTGCTATGTCTCTGATGGACAGATGCAGTCAGTAAATCACCACCACCTATATAAATCAAATTAATGGATCACATTTTGGTTGTACAGATAGTTTTATAGTTGTCATTAGCCTAATATACACCTATGAATCACTGAACGTATAAAAGTCTAATGAATAAATATCAAACCATTTTGGAGATACAAATTTTTAAAATACAAATATACAAAACAGACATTTTTTGGGACCAACCTGAAATGATCTGCAGTTAAGGGGTTAAATGAGGCATCATTATCTGCAGTTGCATTTGTAACTATTATGGCATTTTAATGTACATTTTCAATTCAGAGATTTCTATTCTTCAGACATCAAGGGGGTAGTCCTCAAGTTTTGTAATGTAAGATGTTCATCATTATGATCACTGCTGCAGTAGCCTTTGATATATGGATTATATCCTGCATAGGATATATTAACTGGCCAGATTACATAGCTTCAGGGCACCTTCCACATGCCCAAATCACTAGTCAGCTCAAGCTGAGTCGAATAAAAACTTGGTTTATTTATCAGCATCAACACTTGGTGTATTTTCAAGTTTCTGTTCTGAGATTTGTAAAACTGGAAATCAGGTAGTGGACGCATGACGTCACAGAATTCTAGTCTCCCATTCTCTGTTCTTGCTCCAAAGCAGTCATCTACAACCAACATTTTGTGCTTCTATATTTATAACAGAAGTGTAGTAAGGGTGTGGAGAAGACAGCAGCCACCCCAAGGGCAAGCTATAAGAGGGCATAATCGGGAAATGCAGATTGATCGGTAGACTAGTACCAACTTTCATTTCCTTTACTGGCATTTCTGAATTCTGGTAGAAAAATTAATGCAAATACTGTTTTGTAGTCAGGACTGAAGCATATTAGCCCTTCATATGTCATATAAGTATTTTTTTTAAAAGAGGAAGAGTTTGTTTTTTAAGTCTTGAAGTAGGACATTTTTTTTTTTTTTGCTCTTCAACTTCTAGTTAAGGAGTGCAGAAATGGATTAGGCTTGCCCCTCCTCCTGAGGTGAGAAGATCAAGATTCAGGAGCATATTTTGTGCACCTCAGCTTATAGTTGAGGGCACCAGACAGGGGAATGGCATCAGATGATAGATGAGACAGCTACAGTTCTGATTTACATAGTTTATACCAGTGTCATATTCAATATCTTATGCTTCAGCCATATGTGCTGTCAGGTTTTTGAAATATGACTTTTTTTTTCATTTTGACTTTGATCTTTCTACATTTGATCTTTTGGCATTAGGGATTTAGCATTGCATTCTTTGAACTACTATGCATTGAATAAAAAGTCCATTAGTTAATCTTTCCCCCATTATGTTCACTTTGTGTTCTGTAGTTTGGCTGCTCTTTATGTAACAGAGCTCTATCATTTCATTATACTGGTTAGTTTAAATGGCTGTCTGTAGTTCCATTTATCTTGTGGTTCATGTTGCAGCTTAAAAAAAGATCTATTTGGACTGGTATATCAGTAAAGTTAACAAACACTAAGTAAATGATTAAATAAAGTAAATCTAGTTCAGAACAGAGCCACAGTGAGAATGAATGCATATGTTTCCTGATGGAGGTATAAATGCCCATATACGTCTGTCAGATGGAATCCTGCACACCCTTAACTTAGTCCCTTTATTCACTGAACCTTTACATTGTGGGTGCAGTTCAGATGTGTTATCAGAGCTAGATTAACAGCTACATGTATATCTTCTCATAATGTTATAACACACTGAAATACCTCTGTTTTCCCCAGTTAATGCATGTATTTTTCTGGAGTAGCTGGAGGAAGATTAAAAGATGTAGATGTTAATGTCTTATTAACAGATAGATAAAGTAACAGATGGACACACAAATAAATAAAGACAGGCAGAAAATGTGATGGTGGTCAGTGCAGAGGGTTAAGGCTGTGTGGTATAGTTCCTGTAGTACAAGTTTTGATTCTTTCAGTTTTCATTTGCCAGCCGTGTGATCTTTAGCAAGTCACTTAACCAGACACTGATCTTGCATTACTCCTGAAAAGGGACTGTGTGTCCTGTGGGCCAGTCTGGACAACAAACATATTTATTTAAAATACTCAAAACAGATAAATAGACAGACAGCAAGATGGAGACAGAGAAGGTAGATAGACAAAGAGATTGATAGATGATACCCGAGTAGATAGATAGAAAGATTCACACACACACACACACACACACACACACACACACACACACACACACACACACACACACACACACACAGATTAACAGATGTATAACACATATGGAGATGTGCTTAATAACCAGATTTTAAGTAATATAAATTAAATGACATATAGCAGCTATATTGCAGTATGGGAACATATGTAATATCAATCTCATTCAAGCACTGGCATTCCATGAAAACTGGCTACATGTAAATGCAGTGACTGTTTAATTTGCTTGGCCATTTAAACATTTGCAGGCTTCATATATCAGCTGTCAGTGCAGAATGCACTTAATCTCCATAACCACCTAGAAAAACATGCCAACTGCCATAATGTTTTCTAGCTGCCTTTGTTTATTTGTGTTTGTCTATCATGTTATTTATGTTTGTCTCTCTCTCTCTCTCTCTCTCTCTCTGTCTACCATCATTCGTGGCTGGACATAGCTCATGCTAACCATACCTAACAGTAAATTCTGCAGTTAACATTAAATGTAAAACTGTGCATTAGCCTTATGAAATCACTTTCATAACCTACTTTATATTGTAGCAAAACACACACTTAAACAAAACTTAATCTAAAAAAAAACATTTCTAACACCCTTAGAATTCACATAAAATGGTGATCATTACATTCACAGAGCATGTGTGTGTGTGTGTGTGTGTGTGTGTGTGTGTGTGGGAGGGTACTAGTGGATCTATGATGGCAGCCATTATCAGCCCACATGGAGCAGCATGCATGCACCATTACAGGAAAGTCTTTGCAGTGATGCAAGTGCGCACATCACCAGCAAGGGTATAATTAGGCAAAAAAAAATTAAATAAGTAAAAGTTTTGTCATTGCTGGGATGCCAACACAAGCACAAAACACTCTTAAGGCTGCCTGGATGACAGTCCCTCCCCTTGAACTGCAAAACTTCTGAGTGAACAGAGTCCTGATGGTTGGTAGTCATGGGACACAAATCTACAACAATGATACCTATTTTCATAACCATCAGTATAACTAACACTCAGTGTCTCTGAATTCGTACAGCTTACAGAGCAAATATCATGCCAGCTTTGGCTATTATCATTCTTTAAACTTTTCATGCAATATTGCTCTATATTTTGTAAGCCAGGTATTTTGTAAATATTAACGTACATATGGAAATGTGGTATTTCATAATTATTACAAAATAACTAGCAACATCTTTGGCATAGTGCACGGGCAGTGCAGTTTTCTTGTTCCCACCATGACATTTAATATTGTGCCATTCAATAACACAAGGCCCACACAGTTATAAAGTTATGAATGTAAATATACAAAATGAATAGGAAGTGACAAACAGTGATTAATACCCCCGCTTCAGTACATCCTAGAGTAACAATCTGAGTATTCTTTTATTTCTGACACCTTACCTTTCATATTATTAATTGGTAAGTCACTTAGGTTCATAGGTGTGTACTAGGCTAATGGCCTTGGGGCCTTTACAAGCCTAGCCATAGGATTACCCTGGCATTGTGCCACCTGGCCTTAGTTCCCAGTGCCTCTGTTGATTAGAGCCACTGGAGTTAAGGAACTTACCCCAAAAATGTCATGTTGTCATAAGAAGCTATGGATATTAAAAGGATGTATACAAAAAGCATTGTAGGTATAAATGAGTTAAAAATAACAAGTTACAAAAGCTGTCCCTGTACACTAGTGCCATGAAGTCTGCTCACAGATGCAAACTTAAATTAAAATGTTTAAATTTACTCCTGTTATGAAGTCTACATTTTATTTATTTATTTACTATTTTGCACTGCGGTGGTGGTGCCTTGGTAGAGTTGTTGCCTCACAGTAAGATGTTGTCCTGTTTGATTTTCAGCTAGAGCGTCTTCTGTGTGGAGACATGCGTGAATGGGCATACCTTTGTTGAAGGTTGTGCATCAGGGCTGGCAACTCAGCACATAAAAATCTACTGCCAGTCATTAGTGGACCAGAGTTCCGCTGTGGCGACCCCAAACCGGGAAAAGCCAAAAGACACAACATTTACTATTTGTTCTCTTGGTAAGTGGAGTGATCAACTGACCCTTTTCATTCACAACTCAAGCTCAAACAGCAGAAAGTACATCACAACCTTTCAATCAACAATATTATTTTTAAAATGAATACAAAACAAAAATCAGAACATAGAAAGATTGATGGCAAATAGACTAACATATCAGTCAGAGTACACTGAAAATAATTACAAGCTAAGTTGTGCATAAAATCCAGTGCAATCTTATATACATATATATATATATATATATATATATATATATATATATATATATATATATATATATGCATGCGAAATGTTTGCATACGAGATGCCACATTAAGAGGCTTAGCATAGTTTATTAAATGTATTCTGGTATTCATGATATGCACTAGTAAGTTACCTAACCTTTGCCATAGTAGCAGTTACATATCGATTCAGTAAAGAGATGATCTTTATGTACACCTTTAAAGCCTTTAATGGTTACTGAATTTTTGATGTCTGCAAGCAGGTGTTTCCTGGTAGCAGTTCCCAGTTTTATAAAGGCTCATTGACCTACAGCAGTTTTAAAAGGGAGGGTGTACTAGAGTGAAACTTTTGTCCTGTGTACTTCCGAGTATATAAGAGTTAACTTGCAAAGGTAGTTTCACTCTGGGAGGGGCAGTGACCATGTTTTCACACCTTATAAATTAGAGTACCTAAAAGAAATAGGCCCTGTAAGGCACTGAACACATTTTAAATTTTTTAACAAATTTCAATGGTGTATCTGGGGGTCTGCTAATTAAATAAATCTGTAAATTGTACTCTTAGCAGTCTATACTCTGTGAGTATTGGGGGCTGAATGCATAACAAAAAAGGAAGGCCATATTTGAGTATGGGTATTATAATATTTTTAGCAATGGTTGTGCGAAAAGCAGGACAAAGGAGGTGACTGATCTTGTAATATAGTTTTAATTGAGCAAGGGCCTTGTTAGTTACAAAATCTGTGTGTGCAACAAAGGAAAGGGAAGTGTCAATTATCAAGCCTAGGTACCTCTGTTCATTGACATTAGGTATTCTGTACACAGCGAGATCAGTTAAGAGAACAGGAGAAATAGTGGACAATTTTTTTTGGCAGAAGCAAAGATCAATCAGATAATACAGAGCAGAAACTAATGGTATTCATAAACAGTTTCTGTTTTATTTTTTCATTTATCCTTTTCCCTGATGTTCAGTATATACAGCACCCATTTCTCACAGCACTTATATTTATGTAGATATCTCATCCTTAATTATACTTTGCATAATAAAATACAGTCACTTACATTATACTTTTTTTAATTATCCATTATGTTTTACTTTATTTTGACTTGTGTACATCGATTAGCTTTGAAATAAACATGGTTGACGTATGTGTCTATCCATTAATTACTCAAGTATATTTTTCTTATTGGAATGCCACTAAAGATGTGCATTGTCCCATTGAACATTTCTGGTTGCACAGCATAAATAAATGTATGAATGAGTGAGTGAATGAGTGAGTGAATAAATGAATAAATGAATGAATGAATGAATGAATGAATGAATGAATGAATGAATGAAAAAGCATTCAGTGTTACTACACCATAATGTCCAACAAATTAAATCATTTAAAATTAATTATAGAACAGAAAAATGGAATGAAGGTAATATGTTTTACCGTATGGTTCTAAATGCATTTGAGAACTGTGGTTTCCCCAATAATGCAAAGCATATTCCATACTCCAGTATAATGCATATTAAACACCAGATTGATGTAAATTCAGTATATGTCAATTTATCTGCTGGAAAGTGGTGAATTTTATTTACACTTTTATGTCAAAAAAATTGCCAAAGAGCATGTTTTGGTATTTACTAGTGTTACTGTGAGTTAACATCCATACCATAAGAAAAACAATTTGCGACTCAAGGCATGCATTTTTTTGCATAATAATAAATGTTAAATATATAATAACTAAGTAGGGATTTACTGATTACTAGAAGTAGTGAGCAGAATGCAGGTCTAGTTCCTGATAATTGTTTTATTCATGTTATATAACTTAACAATCTAATATCAGCTAAGCCCCTGTAATCTGAATTTTGGATACCCCATCACATTTATTTGCATCTTACAGTGCATATTTCTTTTGAAGTAATATTTTTTCTTTCAGTTTTTAGACAAATAACTAGCAGGTGAATAATGATTAATTTTATTTTTCCCACAGATAATGAACTTGCATTTTTAACAATGGTAATTTAGTAGATTGGCTCAGTAGTGAAAATCTTGACCTAACATGCTTTTGTTACATATAAAGGTCATGGATGAGTACAAGATTTGGCTTCAAAGACTCTTCAAAATCAAGAAAAAAGAAAGGGAATTAGATACCACAACTACCATGACCACTGGCATTACGACAGCAATAACTTCAGCATCATTACCATCCACTGTAAGTTTTATAAGCTGCTTAAAATATGTCATCCTTAGAAAAAATGACCAGATGCATGCATTTCACAAAGGTCTATATTTCTGTTATTATTCATAAGAACAGGGAGTTATACGTTTACTGACTGAAATTGTATATCTACAGTTAAACTCTTGATGAAACTGCAAACAATATCTCCAAAAACACACTTAAATGCCAAAATGTAATGAGTAAAGCTTTCGGGCTCACCGCCCTTCATCAGTACATAAAATAATGAAGTTTTCAGAACATTAAATAGGGATACTAATAAAGTCACATGATCCAGCCAGCTTAACATTTTTAACTAACAATTAGTTATTTAAATTTTACTATTTAAAACAATACTAACGTATATTTAAAAACCTTTAAAACATACAAATTGTCCTGTACTACTACCATATAAAATCAGTACAATACAATTGTATCTATATGCATACACATATATATATATAAAACATATTTAAAGACTTTCCTATGTAAAATAAAAGATATTCTACATAAAGAAGTGTTTTTCTATATATAAACACATATATGTTACCCATCAAATAATATGTTATACTTCATGAACATTTATCTAAAACAAACTATGATATAAAATGCATTCTTAAATATTATCTCTCTATCTTATACTTCATATACATTTAACTAGAAGAAACTAACATATAAAGTGCATTCTTAAATATTTTCTCTCTGTCTTTTAATCAATACAGGCTTTGTACTAACTGTATTATTTAAACCTGGTGTTATATCTGTCTGCAGTCTAATAATCCATTCATATTCTTTTAATTCTAGGGCATTATTCATATCTCCTCCTCTGATACCTATACTTATTGCACATATACCCCTAAATTTGAAAGAGTGTGTATTATTATCCATAATATTCTTGTATAGAGCATTAGTTATTATTTTCCTTCTAATCTCAGACTTATGCTCTATAATATGTTCTCTTAACTTCCTAGTTGTCTTTCCAACATAAAATGCTGTGCAACGTGTGCACATTGCCAGATATACTATTTGTGGTGTATTACAGTTAGCTGAGCACTTAAAATCATATTTCTCTTTAGTAATAGGATGTTCAAATTCATTTGTTAAATCATAAATATCTATACAACAAGTACAATTGCAACATTTCAATGTTGCATTTTTATGCTGGTATACAACTCTCTCATTTCTAAAATCCTTATAACATAGTTTCTGTTTTAATGTTTCCAGATTTCTATATGAGAATCTAGGTTTTAAACCTATTAGCTCCTTGATTTCTGGCATAGCTAATAGTGTGAGCCAATTTCTTTCTATAATGTTACACACTTCTTTAGTATTTGCATTATATGTAGTTATATATCTAATTAATTTATTATTCTCATTTGAGGCTTGTGCTGATTGTACCATTCCTTGGCCAAAGAAAGGTTTCTATTTATTTTTTCTACTTATTCTAATTTCTTCATAAATAGTATCTATATATTTGGAAGTGTAACCATTCCTTACAAATTCTTGTTTCATCTCATTTGCTTGAAATATAAAATTATCATCGTCTGTATTGAGTTTACTAGCACTTATTAATTGTGCCTTAAGAACACCCTTAAAAGTATGCGGTGCATGCATACTATTTCTTCTAACATACCTATTAGCATTTACCTCTTTCTTATAAATCATAGTTTCTATTTTGTTCATTTTCTTATATAGTTGGATATCTAAAAACACTATACTGTCAGATGAGGAGGCCTTTTTAAATTTCAAAAAATCCATTGTGGCATTTAAATACATAATATAACTCTCCAATTCATCATTACTACCATCCCAGATGAAAAAAACAATCATCTACAAATCTTCTGTGGAATTTAACTTTGTTATTTAAATTGTTGCGATTGCTTAATATAAACTGCTTCTCCCATTGATATAATACTAAATTTGCATAGGTATTCACTACTGGGGTCCCCATTGCTACCCCAGTTAGCTGTAAGAATGGTTTCTTATCAAAAATAAAAACATTTTTTGTTATTACTACTTCTAGGAGCACACAGATATTTTCTATTTCACGTGCTTGCATATCAGTTTCAGTACAGAGGAAACTCCTTATGGCATCCAAGCCATATTCATTTGGGATGACTGTAAATAGTGATGTTATATCTAGTGTCAAAAATATAAAATTCTCACTAGTATTTTGTTCATACCACTTATATAAATCTATCAAAAGGTGTGAAGTATCTTTTAAAATGCTTGGGCATTTAAGTAAATATTTGCCAAGTTGTAATTGCAAGTATTTTGAAATAGGAGTTCTTGGACAAGGTATAGAGAAATAATTAAAAAGGTCAATAGATATATCTTGATTAAGTTGCAATTCATAAATTACCATATTCACATCTACAATACATTTCTTAACTTCACTAAAAGTTATTTGCTTAAAGGTTAAAGAGTCCGCTAGAATATTATTAAATTTCTCCATATAACTATTTCTATCCATTATTACACCTGCACCTCCTTTGTCTGCTTGCTTAATAACTAAGTCATCATTTTCTTCAAGTTCTTTAAGTGCTTTATACTCTCTATAGGACAAATTATAAATCTTCCTTTTATTGCTTTTCGAATAAAGCTGCCTTAAATCTTTTTCAACAACATTTAAAAAAGCAGTTACAACAGGACATAGTTGCGGCACAAATGTGTTTAGTTTTTTACAAGCAGGCATATTTACTGTTGTTTGTTTAAAAATCAGCTTTAGTGTTAAGCTTCTTGCAAACATTTTCACATCTGTAATTGCTTTTACAATATTATCTTGTGCATATGGTATAAATTTCATACCCTTATTTAACAATTCTAATTGATCTTCACTTAGTTGTAACATTGAGAGATTGACAGTACCTTTTACTATTTTTATAATTCCAGTCACCGACGAACCGCCTTGCTGTAAGTTACAGGACTGTTGTTCTTCCTCTTGATGCCCGGAGTTGTTTGCTGAACATGCCTCTGCAGCAAGCGACCTCTTTTTAGTGTTTGTTGTTGCACAGCAACCTTCTCGGGTTGCTTTAGTTGAAAAGGTAAAAAAGAGGAAATTTCTGTTTGCTTTATTTTGTCCTTCAACTCACCTGAAGGTTGTAGTGATGAATATTCATTTAAACTACATATTTTATTAGTCGAGGTGTTTGCTCCATCCTGTATAAGAATTTCGCCTTCCTGAACTGCTCCCTTTGAAGGTATTGTCTCCTGCTCATTGGACATAGAGCTCACAACGCTCTGCGTACGTCCTCTCTGATTGGATGTCAGCTCAACGGGCATTTGCGGCAGTTCAAAATCATCTAATTGATCTAAACTGTTAGATACTGCCTCTCTTTCTTTAGTACTTACATTGTTCTTATTTTTATTACTATTTACATGCCATTGTTGATTGTCAGTCCTTGGCCAAGAAAAGATATGACCATTTTTAAAATCGGCCAGGTCATGTTGTATTTTGTCTAGTATCTAGAGATTGTATACGATCTAGAAAAGCTTGATACTGTGCATTACAGTTTTCAAACACTGGCATATTTAAAATATCATTTTCAAGTTTGTCAATCTCTTCTACCAAGTTTTTTTCTACAGTTTCAAAGAAATTATTCATTAATTTCATATAATTTGCACTTAGTTCTAAATTAAGCTGCTGCCATTGCACAAGTAAATCTATGTAATTATTACCATATGAGGGCATCTTTAATATTCGTAGTCCTCGTGGTATCACGCCCAACTCCAAATAAGCTTGAAAGCTTAATCGCTGCCATTGGAGTTGTTTATACATCTGGACCTTCTTCTCCAGTATATTCAACAGTTTGTTAAACTCTCCCAAATTCTGGTCAGTGATTACCATTTGGGATACAGCAGAAGTTGATTGTAGCAATGGATTATTAGACTTATATAGCAGTCTCTTAACAGAAGTATTCATTTCTTCCACCACAGACGCAAGTATTTCTAGTAGAGTAAATGCTGGCCAAATCTCCCCTTATTCCAGACGCTCGCAGTAACACCAGTATAGTCGATATCTACAGTTAAACTCTTGATGAAACTGCAAAAAATGTCTCCTAAAACACACTTAATTGCCAAAATTTAATGAGTAAAGCTTTCAGGCTCACCACCCTTCATCAGTACATAAAAATAATGAAGTCTTCAGAAGATTAAATAGGGATACTAATAAAGTCACATGATCCAGCCAGCCTAACTTTTTTAACTAACAATTAGTTATTTAAATTTTACTATTTAAAAAAATACTAACATATATTTAAAAACCTTTAAAACATACCGATTTTTTTTATATCATAGTTTGTTTTAGATAGATGTTCATGAAGTATAACATATTATTTGTTGGGTAACATATATGTATTTATATAGAGAAAAAAACTTCTTTATGTAGAATATCTTTTATTTTACATAGGAAAGTCTTTAAATATGTTTTTTATATATATGTGTATGCATATAGATACAGCTGTATTGTACTGATTTTATATGGTAGTAGTACAGGAAAATTTGTATGTTTTAAAGGTTTTTAAATATATGTTAGTATTGTTTTAAATAGTAAAATTTAAATAACTAATTGTTAGTTAAAAATGTTAGGCTGGCTGGATCATGTGACTTTATTAGTATCCCTATTTAATCTTCTGAAAATTTCATTATTTTTATGTACTGATGAAGGGTGGTGAGCCCGAAAGCTTTACTCATTAAATTTTGGCATTTAAGTGTGTTTTTGAACTTGTATATCACCAGTATAAATATGAATGTTTACTTAAAATTAAGGTGGCAGTACTTTGATTTTTTTCTTTTTCCACACTTTCCTGTGGTATATTTACTTTGTTGATGATACATATTATTATATGACATTATTATATGACATGTATGAAACAAACATTCTTTTACAGATTTTTTAAAGTGACATGTTAGTACTATGTTTTGTTGGATTTGTTGCAAAATAATTTGCAGCTATTTAAAAAAAATCTGTAGACATGTTCCATGGCATAGAAGTTTCCATGTAGAGAAAGAACATGTATTTTCTATGAAACTCTTTTCTATGAATCCCTCTTGCATTAGAGGTTATGGACATTGCCTGGGTATGACAACCCTGTGTTTCCAAATGTTAGCCAAACATTTCACTTGTGCTGTGCTGATGAGGCCATAAGAAGGCCAAAACATGCATCCACACAGCTAGTGGGGTTTGGCTTTATTGCACTGAATTTGTCCATAAGAGACTTACAAAGGAGAAAAGTAATGGACGTTTAGAACTGCTGTATAGCTGAAACACCTGGTGTGCTTAAGAGGTCATTTGCATATATCCCATGTAATCTGTAATGCAAGAGGTTTCAATGAATCACACAGTGGAAAGTCTACATTTTTCTTTTAGTTGTTACTGGTTGATTTGTCTATGTGAACTTGGTACTCAGTGTTATGCAAAATAATTTTGGATAAACAATTACTTTTATAAAATTGCACTGGGCAGCACTGGATTCAGTTTAAATTGAGAAGTCAGTGATTATAACTCTAATTTGGAGCTGTACAGTGTAAATATTATTTGGGCATGCCAACAACTATTACAATAGACATCAGCATTTGCCATGACATGTTAATCCTTCTATTATAGTTATCATGCAGTTTTATTGATCAAGAGACCATATCCCCATCTGTAGTATATAAATTGGTGCCAGTGGTATCGAGTTACATCTCATACAACCATATATTACTTAATTACAGTAGGTGTGATATTTATGTCCATTCACCACATATATTTGGTCAGCAGCAATGGCAATACTGCATATTGCCCTATATATATATGCAACAAAAATAAAAAAGAAGAAGAAGAATCCAAGCAATACGACCAAGTAAAGAGATCCAACACTGTTTTATTACCCTTCTCTAGCACCTCGGCTCACGCCTTCAAGGAGAATCAATCTCTTTACTTGGTCGTATTGCTTGCCCTATATATAGCCTGCAAAGCAGTTTTGTCTCCATAAAGTGTGTGTCTCTTTAAAACCTTCAAGATAAATATACAGCAGTATATTTTACACAGCATTGTTTTTCTTTTCAGACAAACTACTTAGGAAACAGGCATTAAGAAGTATAAAAATATTAGTCACAGCTGAGTGAAAAGTGTAAAGTAAAGGAATTTCCATATATTATATGGACAAAGACGAAATCAGTATGCTGCTAAAGGTGAAAAACAAAATGGAGTTGGACTTGAAAATGCAATGCATCAATGCACCTAACAAAATGACGAAACAACTTCAGGCACAAGAGAGAGAAGGCACTCCCACACCAAAAATAACTGCTGGTTTTTCATGAAAGCTTCCTGAGTAGTAGAGGGCAGAAGTCAGGCAATAGATACAAAGATCAGTGCTAAACTGTTTCTTCTGGTTTAGTTTCTCCAAATCTTTTGGATTTCCTATACCAGGATGAGAATGGACCCCATTCCTAAGTCAAAGCATGATTAAACTTCACAAAATTAGTATTGTTCCAATCTTTGATGTCAGCCACAAGTGCTCTTAATGCAACACCTGCAATGTGCACAGAATTAACTCTTTCTGCAATTCATACATAGTTAAATGAACTGCTAGCATATCTAAATACAACTGCAAATTCTTTTTTTATGAGATCCATTGTTCCTACTACTATTTGAAATGTCTGGGTATCCTTCCACACTGAACTCATTTCTGCCTGCAAATCTTGGTATTTTATGATTTTGTGTCTCACTGTACATAAGACACTGTAATCACAGATTGTAGCAATTTCAATGATCAGTGCTACTTTTGTCTTCTTTTCATGGACTGTCATATTTGGTTTTCTCACATCTATTTTCTGAACTATTGGTAATGGGTGATGTTATGTGATATAAAGGTCATCATTCTCTGTAATGCGTTGTGGCTCTTGTTTCCAATGCTTCTCAGCTACTTCAATACTGTAATATTTGCACAATCCCCAATGCAACAGTCTTGCCACATTATTGTACTTTTCAGTATACAAGCCCCCTGCCATTAGTGTATCACACACAGCAGCAAGATATGTAATTGTTTTCAGTTCTGTTTTACAAAACCTGAATTTCTCTTTTTCTCCCATATGCTCAATGGACTTTGTAAACCAGTGTGTACACAGTCCACTGTCCTTAGCCACCAGTATTAACCTTTCCCCTTTTGGTCTAAATTCACCTCTCCTTAATCATTACACCATTAGATCTTGATCAACACAAGGTTGTTCCAAGAGTTTCCTCAGTATAAAGAGGGAGATAACTTTTATAGTTTTCTGTGAATATTGAAAAGGGGTTTTTGAAAGGGTGTGTAATCTGCAAGAACTTCACCATGGGCAACGGGTGAAATATTTAACTAATTTGTTCAAGGGTTAGAGATTACATGAATTAATTAAAATAACTGATATGGACTATTGTAATTATTATAAAGTATAACATTGTTTATTTGAAAATGCTAAATTTAACTTCTGAAGCCTCCAGGAGAAAGTTTACAAAACTAAACAGAAAGGGAAAGGAGAGTATTGATAATTTCTTTACAGAAATAAGCACTTACATGCATGGATTGAATGAATCTCAGGATGCTAGATTTGAAATATTAGGATACCTTATAGTAAGAGAACAAATGCTCAGTACTTTGCTTGAAGATATGAAAAATCTGGTTAACAGAAAGAAAATGTAACACATAGGAAATGGGAGAAATGTGATCTCTATCTAGACAGCATGGCACAGCTGCATTAGAAGTGCAGTACCCTAGTATTAATGATAAGTCAATTTGGTCCATGAACGTTTAATGACAAAAGCTACTGAAACCAAGAGACAATATTATTGGTCTCTTTTTGAGTCCTGTTGGTAGTTTTTGAACTGTTGCTGTTGCCATTTGTATTTGTATCATGAACGAAATCTTCTGATAATCCAGCAGCTTGATCTTCATTATCTTTCTTTAAAACAGCAGAAGGAACTCCTTCCTTAAAGTCACACACTAAGGCATTTTATATTTTTTAAGACAGAATGAGCTTTGGAGCAGAGAATATATGAACATATTTTTTACTTAAGAAAAAAGGATGACAAAAATGCCCCATTAAATCATTCAGTGGAATGTGGTAATTTTATAAAGTTTTTATTTTTTATTTTAGTAAAGGTCCCCCAAAATGAAGGGGGATTTGGAATCATTTTTAGATAGTAGGAAGTATACTGTTGAATTCATTACAGTACCTTGGTATTAATGACAAGTTGAATATTAACATTATATTAGCATTAAAATCTGACATAATAAAACATTTTTATTATATTTATGGTACTTATTCATTGTTTTTAATTAATCAAAATTGTTTCAGTGTTAGAAAAGTGGGTGGCCGCGGTGGTGCAGTGGTTAGTGTTGCCAACTCACAGCAAGAGGTTCTCCGGTTCGATCCTCGGCTGGAATGCCTTGTGTGTGGAGTCTGTTTGTCCTCCCTGTGGTCGCGTGGGTTTCCTCCAGGTGCTCCAGTTTCCTCAAACATCCCAAAGACATGCTGTAGGTGGATTGGACACTCTAAATTGGCCCTAGGTGTGAGTGCGTGCATGTGTGTGCCTTCTGTGGAAGGTTGGGTGCTGGGCTGGCAACTCAACACCGTAAAACTCCACTGCCAATCATGAGTGGACAGGTGATCCACTGTGGCGACCCCTAACCGGGAAAAGAAAGAAGAAGTTTCAGTGTTAGGAAAGTATGTGTTTAGGTGAGGTTAATGTTGATCTCTTTAAAAAGAGGGTGTCAAGTGTCAAGTAATTAGTTGGTTAGTATTAATGAGATGTTTTTAAATTTGTGTGGTGTATTGTGATATTCAATAGCTGAATTTTGTTATAAAAGGAATTTAATTATTTATTTTATTTGTTCTGATGAAGTTCATGTATTTGATGAATGAAAACACTTAAAATGATTAGTTTTGGGACATGCTTTCTAGCATTTGTGTTTTTATAGTAACAGTAAGACATGTATTGGCAAGGAACTGGGTAGTGTGTCTTCTAGTATAAATGTCCTACCCCTAAAGTTTTTTTTTTTTGAGTTTCTAGACAAACTCATTCGTGTCTAGGGAAGGAGGTTGAAATGAGGAAAGTTGTAATAAGCTAGGGAATAAGTAACTAAGAAGAAGAAGAAGAAAAGAGGCCCAGGTTTAGTACCCCTGTCCCTCATGAATGCAGGGAAAGATGTAAATATTCAAACATATCCTTGTTGAACAAATCTCTGCAATATTTCCATGTACAATATAAAGGCTAAAAACTACCACGGGAATGCAAGCCTAGGATCTTTAAGATCCTCAGAGATTAATAGTCTAGTAATTACTTATGAACATAAGTGTAGGAGAAATAGTCACACTAAAGCTGTATTGTGTAAAGGAAAATGTAAACAATTTTTTAAAAGATGAATATCAAAGACATTACACTATACTTGTTTATTTAGTAAATATGTAATATTTAAAAGAAGTGAGTGCAACTGTATATTAACAAATTGTACAATGACTGCTGATGGAAGGTACAGCAGTCTAAAACTGCAGCTAACGTGTTAGTTCTTTGGCATAGAGGGATAAAGTGATGACTTTGATACAGTGAACCTGAGTCAGAGTAGCTGTTTATGCATCTGCAGGAGCTGGCAAGGAAGACTGGGAGCTTGTAGCCACTGTCAACTTACCCATCCTGGAGGGAGAGTAGCAGCTCCGGCTCCCTCCTTGAGGGACATCTGATGGGAGCACTAAGTGTTGCACCCATGAAGCACAAGCATGTGTTCATGTGCTGACAGTGTGCATGCATGTAAACTGAGACAACATGTGGAGTTATGTTCCGTGTGGCTGCCAGTAGGGGATCTGGGATCTGACAGAATCACTGCAGGGATGGGCGATCCTCCAGTAGGGGAAGGTAGGCAACCCACTAGACCAGTAAACTGGTTAACTTCCAACCATCTAATTTTCATGATTGGAGAAATGAATGTGCTAGTAAGGCACTCTGGGTGGGAATAAACAGATTATAGAGCTCTTGTTTAGCCTGGGCATACCTGGCACGTTCCCTTACTAAGCAAATCAGTGGGCCAATTGGGTGAATGTGGTTGAGCCACTGACCAGGTCTGGCGATGAACAAAAAATAAATAAATAAATAAATAAATAAGGAAATGAAAATGAAAATAACCAGTCAAGATTTTAACTTTTAGGAAGCTCAAAGCTGAGTGTGACCTGAAAATAGCCTCAAAACCAAAAATAACATCAAATCTTTAACTATATCAGGTAGTTAATAAGTAATACCTAACAATCCAGACACCGCTTTAAATTACTATGAAAAAGTTCTTGCAGTCTTCATAAAAGATGAGAACACATCTTCCATGGGTCTTGGTACTATACTAGATTGCCTGATTATTAGTACCAAGTATGGTCCATCTGAACCTCTACTTAACCTCTGTAATCTAAGTATCCCCATATATTACATTCCAGAAGTCTGACAAACAGCCATTATAATGCCATTACACAAGGATGGCCCAACCACGGACCCTGGTAACTATAAAACTGTTATTCCACTAGCTTCATATGTGAAGCTATGGAGCATACTATCTCCCATCTTACTGATGTGGATATCGAAAATCTTTTAATTCTGGACCATCACCAATTCTGCTTTGTCAAAGGAAGGCCATCCCTCTTTAACCTCATTAATTTCTTTGAAAAGTAAATTAATTACTAGGTAGTGGATAGACAGCACATATAGCATATCTAGACCTGACAGGGCCTTTGATGCTATTCCCTATGTAGCCCTTACTGACAGACTTACAAACCTGAATATAAAACATTATATTGTGCAGTGGATAGCTAACTGGTAGTCTGACAGATCCCATGTGGTTATAGTCCCATGCACCACTTCTGAAAGAAAGACTCAGTTTGGGGCTTTTTCCTATTTGTCATTTATTTCTCAGACCTTTAGACCAACACTCCTGGCTTATGGTTATCTAAATTTACAAATGACTGTAAATTGGGAGTTGCCATTCTATTTATCACTTACTCACACTTGCTCTAACATGGGCTAGAAAATGTTCACAACTGGTATGAAAAGAACAGCCACAAATTAAATGTGAAGATAAATGTAGCTTAGTTCATTGTGATAAACAAAACATTTTCACATGCCATACAGGCAATAAACAGTCAAATGAGATACTGTTGTAAGGGATCTAGGCACTCTTATTGATAATTCC
Source organism: Protopterus annectens (assembly GCF_019279795.1). Taxonomy (NCBI): domain Eukaryota; kingdom Metazoa; phylum Chordata; order Ceratodontiformes; family Protopteridae; genus Protopterus; species Protopterus annectens. The sequence continues at coordinate 1,460,602,864 of NC_056743.1, forward strand.
TTAGCATTTGACCATCTTGTCTCTGTAGTAGATTCAAAATCCTTCTATCTGGCTCAAATAATTTTCAAAGGTATTTACACTAGACCTAAAGAAGTCTTAATTCCCCTTTACTCATATCTCATCAATTCCATTACTGAATATAATGCACCTTTTAGCATGTTTTTGTTTAAACATATGACTAATCTTGAGAGACCTGAAAGATTCATAACTAAAAATATCAGTAACCTCAAAGATGTTTGTTCTCAAGACAGCCTAGCAGCATGTGTTTTTACTCAGTCTCTTATAAACAACACTATGGAGGTCCCTCTTTAGCCTTTTGAGCCATGAAAGATATAATCCTCTGACATCCTTTTTCTCTACAAAACAATTTATACCTCAAATACCAAGTTAAAGTAGCTAAACCCTCATTATCGGATAAATAAGACATGTTTGCATGAAAGATTCTTGCTGCAGTCAAGGTAAACCTATGTAATTGAATGGGCAGCCTCATATTCCCCCCAATCTCTCTTGCCTTGCCCTATTATAGGCTGGAAGGAATTTTGAATGGTGTTTTTGTCTAGGCTTTTAATGGTCTGCTGACTGATTGCCTAGTACTTGCCTATCTAAAATCCTAAAGGTTAGCTTATTTTAATTAATTCACTTCGAAGCAACTCAGAAAAAGCTGACTGTTTACTTCCACCATAGGAACAACAGTGCAGCCTAAGCTCATTTTTAGATAATTAATTTCTAATGCTATACTGAAAACAAATGTACATAACTCTTTAACCATAAGAGCTAGACTAAAAATGTAAATGAGAAAGTTGTTCAGTAGACATTGATCTTTCCATTGGTGCAAATATTGTTAGTGTGCATTTAAGTCATTATTAAATATTTGCCAAGGATTGCTGATGTTATAGGTTCATAGGTTCATACTAGGCTATCTGCCCTAGGGCATTTATAAGCCTAGCCAGAATGTGTTTGGCTTTCGCCACCCATTTTAAATTTATTTTGCTATGCCCTTTTTCGAGGTTAGTATACTGTGCCTCTGTCTAACAGTGACACAGAAGTGATACCCGGGGTAAACCTAAGATCTCCCATCCACTCATCAAGATTCCTCTTGAAGAGAGTCAATGAGGGACTCTGCCAAACCTGGACTGGGATTTTATTCCAGAGTGAAGGGAGCCTCTGGGTTATGAATCTGTCCCTCCAGCATGTCCTATTTATTTCAGTGCTGAGGTTCAAGTCTCTCGAGCGTGTAGCTCGATGGGATTTGGATTTTCTGACGTGCAGCATGTCCATTAATTCCGGGTTGGACATAGCTTTATATGTCAGGCACAGATCGCCTCTGAACAGGCGGTATGCCACTGAGTAGAGCTGGAGTTTCTTAAACCGGGCAGTATATGGCATCTGTTTGAGCCCTTTGATCCTCTTGGTGAGGTACTTTTGGGGTCTTTCCAGTTGCTGCAGGTGTCTGGTAAGGTACATCCCAAAAGGGGCATTGTACTCAATTATGGGCCTGATGAGGGATGAGTAAAGAGGCACAATGACGTCCCCTGATCTAGATGTGAATCCCTTCATGATTAGGTGGGTTATATAAAATGTTTTTCTAACCACTTTGGCCACGTGGTTGTCAAATGAGACATTGCTATCAACTTGGGTCCCCAGGTCCCTAATTACTTCTTCTGTACTTAATGGATTACCACCTATGTGGTAATTTATGGGCACTTTGTTTTTGCCAAAGGGGATGACTATACACTTTTTGGCATTTAGCTTGAGGCCATGGCTCTGGCACCAGTTGCCTGTTTCTATGAGGCCCTTTTGGAGGATGCTTGTGTCGGCTGTAGAGTTGATTATGGCCCAGTTTGCAGTCATCTGCGAACTTGGTCAGCCACAGTCCTTCCGTGTTGGCCTGTACCTCTGAGAAATATATACCTAACAAGAGAGGTCCCAGGACTGAGCCCTGTGGGACACCACTTGTAACTGGTTTGGAGTCTGACATGGCTCCAGCAATCTAACCATGTGGGTTCTGTCCTTGAACCAATTTGCAATCCATCTAGTGACATAGGGGTTTATATTTAAGCTGGTGAGCTTATCTATAATGCCCGAGTGGGGTATTGTATCGAAGGCTTTTGCGAGGTCCAGGTAGGCTGTGTGGACCACCTTCCCCTCGTCAATGGCCTTGGTGACTGTTTCAAAGAAATCAACCAGGTTTAAGAGGCAGGATCTGCCCTTAACAAAGCCGAACTGGGTAGGATCCAGTGTTTGTAGGTCCCCAATATCTTTATTTATGAGGTCTATGATGATCCTTTCCATAGCTTTGCAGACTAAGCTAGTCAGGCTTATGGGGCGATAGTTTCCAGGATCTGTTGAGGCACCACCTTTATGGAGAGGGACCACTGTTGCTGTACGCCACTCTTTGGGCACATATCCTGTAGTAAGGCTGAGATTGAACAGTAGTTTTATGTTTGGGTTTAGCTCTTCTTGGAGTTCATGTAGTATGCAGCCTGGGACACCGTCTGGTCCCATTGATGCTGTGTTTTTTGCTTTGGAGAGGGCGGCTCTTACCTGAGCATCTGAGATGTCAGGGGCAGCACTCTGCTGGGATAGATATTTGCCCTTTTGGTGGGGAGAAGTTTGCACTGAACCTGTCAGCTAGGATGTTGGCAATGTCTGTGGGTTTGGTGTATTTTTTGTCATTTTGGACTAATTCTGAGTATATCTGGGAATTACCACCCAGGTTCCTAACATAACTAAAGAAAGCCTTGTGATTATCCTTAGTGTCCTGTGCAATTTTTCTCTCGAAGCTGGCCTTAGACAATTTTATGTGTGCCCGTAGTTTTTTGCTAATACTGATCAGTGATGCCTTCCCTTTTTGGGATTTTGCTCTATCATTTAGTAGCTTCCTCCTTCTATTGTATAGTTTGTTTATGCTAGGGTCCACCAGACAGGACATCTGCCTTTGGAGGATTGGGTCTTGGTTTTATTTGGGATCGCATGATCCATGCATTCCTGAAGGTGTTCATAGAATGCGTTTATAAAGGATTCTGCGGTCTGGGCCGTATTTTCCACAGGCCCGGGGGCTTTGAAGGATTCCACCTCAGTCTTTGTTTTACCGTTTTTGATCAAACAAATCGCAATAGCTTGGTGAATGGACCATGTAGAAAGCCACAAATTGTAATCTACTGGTTTGTGTGAATGTCATATTTAAAATTATACTTTAACCATTACTGTGTAATGCTCCTTTACTGAGATATTCCCATAAATATGATTAATATTATATTTCTAATAATCTGACAATTAAACAAATAGTAATATCTCATCACCAGTAACAAACAGAGACTACATATCAGTGCACAAGTTGTGTGTCTCAATGTCACCTTCAAAATGAACCATCACATGCATCATCACCATGCTCGCTTGCAAAGATATGGGCATAATAATGAGAAATATCCTAATTTCCATAATGAGACAAATAAGCTGAGTATTTGATTTCTGTCCTTAGTCATAGATAAGCATTATTTTTTGCAGAAATTGATGTTTGTTTGTTCTGCTGTGAATATTAAACTTCCCAGTTGACCTTGTCTTACTTCCTAGCACACATACTCACAAAAATATGGCAAAAATATAAATGTTCATAATCCTACAAGCAAACTGAGATATCTATCTATATATGATAATCACAATTCGTATTATTACATCAAGTTGTACATTTTGATAGTGGCTTCAAAAGGATACCTCACTCATCACCTTGACATATGTCCTAGCAGAGTTATTTACAAAAGAAATGAAAAAAATATATAATAAATTTCATTACCTAAGCCATAAACAAACTATGATATCTGTACATTTTTTCTAAAAGTGTATTAATTCTGGTTTAAGCACTTGGGCTTTCAGGCCAGTTATTTTACATTAAGAGGGTTTGTTGTCTGCACTCTTGTGGGAGGAGAGGCTGGACTCTGCCCTTCTGAGCTGGGAATTTCTGGTTAAAGGCTTATAGTGCATGCATATCTGAACTGCTTCTTAGTGAAGTTGGTGCGCCTTGTTTGCTGTGGCATGGACTGGATTCGGGCCTGCTGGATCTAGCTTTGTTTGTGTAACTTGAGCACTAATCCAGGCATTCTCTAAAGTATTTAATTGTATTTATTACTGCTTGGTAGTAACTTGATTAAAGTGTAGCTATCATTCTAAGTCTTTTGGATTAAGCACTTGGGCTTCAGACCAGTTGTTTTACATTAGGAAGGTCTGTGGCATGCACTGTGGTAGCAGGACAGGTAACTTTCATCCTTCTAAGTTGGGAACTGCTGATTGAGAGCCCAGTGTCTGTTATTCTTAAAGTGTATTAGTTCTGGTTTAAGCACTTGGGCTTCAGGACAGTTATTTTACATTAAGAAGGTTCGTGGTCTGCACTCTTGTGGTAGAAGAGGCTGGATTCTGCCCTTCTGAGCTGGGAATTTCTGGTTAAAGGTTTATAGTGCCTGAATATCTGAACTGTATCTTACTGAAATTGGTACACCTTGTTTGCTGTAGCATAGACTAGATCCAGGCCTGCTGAATCTAGCTTTGTTTATATGCTTGTTTGTTTGCTTGTTATTTCCCTGGAATGCTAATTCCACCTAATACGCGGCTTCTCAACGCTTCTGTGGATCACTAGTGATATCTGCATTGCTTACTGTACTTATTTCCTTGTTTCACTTGAAAGAAAGTTACTGTTTGTCATTTTTGCATTTAAGTTACCTGTAACACATTGCACTTAAGTTACCTGGCACTTGCTCGCTAAAGCAATTATATAAGTCAGCACTAAAAATTAAAGGCACTACACCCTCACTCCCCACTGGCCCTTGTTTTCAATTATTAAGGAATTCCAAATATTATTCAAGCTTGTCCAAAGGTCAGTTGTCAATCTCCTCTCCGGTCCAGCTGGTGAATCTGGGAATCTTGAGGCAATGTTACAACTGCCTCATGTACACAGACAACCCTCTCCTCCTCCCAACAAATTCCAACACATGTGAGAGATGCAACCATATAGCCAAACTGGAGGCTAAGCTCTCTCAACTCAGTACTGGCATAACCAGTCAGGAGGAGAAGGAAACCACACTCACTACAATTCCTGTCTCACATAGACCTACCACGGCAGCAAACCAAACACATAATCACACAAAAACATACTCGGTGGCTCTAAATAAAGATCTGCCTAAGCAGCAGAGACCTCCAAAGCAGACACCCAAGCAACCGCTACCCCAAAACAAAATACGTGCAACACATATCTCACAAAGCCAGTGCGCCGAACAGTCACAGCCCTTAATACTAAACAACACACCTGATACACTTGTAATAGGTGACTCTATCATCAGGCACACTGACGTCCCGCTCACCAGGCTGAACAAGGAGAGGGTCACGGTGAGCAGCCTGTTGGGCACTAGGATCCGCCACATAACACAAGCACTCAGGTCACTCCAAGGCAAGTACAAATATGACTCAGTCATTGTCCATGCTGGTGTGAATGACCTGAGATGTACCTCCCTGGACTACATGAAAAGAGACATAAAGGAGCTCTCTGAGCATGTAGCCCAGGCCGGTATGACTCTGACCTTGAGTAGCATCCTACCCTCACCAAGAATGATGCCAAAATATGAAGACAAGATGATCAATTTCAACAATTGGCTTAAGTACTGGTGTCATTCAAAGGGGATCCAATGCCTGTCAGCTTGGGATGATATGCTCGACAAGCTACGATGCTTCGCTAGGGATGGCTTGCACCTGTCACCTCTGGGCTTTCGGATATTGGCAAAGGCTCTTGCTACCCCCATTGTGCCTTTTTTAGGCAAGGCTCAAAAGACAAACCCAACTCCATAGGTATCACAAGGGATAAGAAACTAAGAGTAATGCTACTCAACGCCAGAAGTCTAAACCTCAAGATGCATGCACTCGAAACTGTACTTAGCATATAGAACATCGATATCTGTGCAGTAACAAAAACCTGGTTCAGGGCTCCCGAGAGCACCCCAGCACTACCAGGTTATACCTCATACCATGCTTTTCGGCCCCAAAACTTGGACCGAACCATAAAAGGAGGGGGAGTATCGATATTCATCAAAGATACCCACACCTCCAGGTTGGTGGCAAAGCGCGAAGCATCAGAGACTATCCATGTGCAACTAAAAGTGGGTAAAACTGCCTTCCAGTTTATAGCCTGCTACAGACCACCCTCCCAAACCCAGGAACCCCACTCGGCCTTTCTGAGAACACTGGAAAATATGAAGGTCTCTCCAAACACCATTATATTGGGCAACTTCAACTACCCAAACATAGTCTGGGAGCATTACTCTAGCTCCAACACCCTAGCCCAAAGGTTCCTAGAATTTATAAACTCAAATGCTATGGAACAACTTGTTACCACTCCCACAAGAGGGGAAAACATACTGGACCTGATCATCACAAGCATGGGGACTCTATGCTCCAGACCAGAAGTGTATCCCTCACTGGTAAGATCAGACCATAAACTAATCTCACTGGATATTCACATCCCGACCCCACCCCCTGCCCAGAAACCACAGTGAAAAACTTCTCTAAAGCAAATTTTACACTCCTCAAAACCGAGGTGAAATCCTTCAAAGCCCCCGGGCCTGTGGAAAATACGGCCCAGACCGCAGAATCCTTTATAAATGCATTCTATGAACACCTTCAGGAATGCATGGATCATGCGATCCCAAATAAAACCAAGACCCAATCCTCCAAAGGCAGATGTCCTGTCTGGTGGACCCCAGCCATTAACAAACTATACAATAGAAGGAGGAAGCTACTAAATGATAGAGCAAAATCCCAAAAAGGGAAGGCATCACTGATCAGTATAAGCAAAAAACTACGGGCACTCATAAAATTGTCTAAGGCCAGCTTCAAGAGGAAAAATTGCACAGGACACTAAGGATAATCACAAGGCTTTCTTTAGTTATGTTAGGAACCTGGGTGGTAATTCCCAGATATGCTCAGAATTAGTCCAAAATGACAAAAAATACACTGAACCCACAGACATTGCCAGCATCCTAGCTGACAGGTTCAGCACAACCCCCCCCCCACCAAAAGGGCAAATATCTATCCCAGCAGAGTGCTGCCCCCCTGACATCTCAGATGCTCAGGTAAGAGCTGCCCTCTCCAAAGCAAAAAACACAGCATCAATGGGACCAGACGGTGTCCCGGGCTGCATCCTACATGAACTCCAAGAAGAGCTAAACCCAAACATAAAACTACTGTTCAATCTCAGCCTTACTACAGGATATGTGCCCAAAGAGTGGCGTACAGCAACAGTGGTCCCTCTCCATAAAGGTGGTGCCTCAACGGATCCTGGAAACTATCGCCCCATAAGCCTGACTAGCTTGGTCTGCAAAGCTATGGAAAGGATCATCATGGACCTCATAAATAAAGATATTGGGGACCTACAGACACTGGATCCTACCCAGTTCGGCTTTGTTAAGGGCAGATCTTGCCTCTTAAACCTGGTTGATTTCTTTGAAACAGTCACCAAGGCCATTGACATGGGGAAGGTGGTCCAGACAGCCTACCTGGACCTCGCCAAAGCCTTCGATACAATACCCCACTCGGGCATTATAGATAAGCGCACCAGCTTAAATATAAACCCCTATGTCACTAGATGGGTTGCAAACTGGTTCAAGGACAGAACCCACATGGTTAGAATTGCTGGAGCCATGCCAGACTCCAAATCAGTAACAAGTGGTGTCCCACAAGGCTCAGTCCTGGGACCTCTCTTGTTCGGTATATATTTCTCGGAGGTACAGGCCAACACAGAAGGACTGTGGCTGACCAAGTTCACAGATGACTGCAAACTGGGCACCATAATCAACTCTCCAGCCGACACAAGCATCCTCCAAAAGGGCCTCATAGAAACAGACAACTGGTGCCAGAGCCATGGCCTCAAGCTAAATGCCAAAAAGTGTATAGTCATCCCCTTTGGCAAAAACAAAGTGCCCACAAATTACCACATAGGTGGTAATCCATTAAGTACAGAAGAAGTAATTAGGGACCTGGGGACCCAAGTTGATAGCAATGTCTCATTTGACAACCACGTGGCCAAAGTGGTTAGAAAAACATTTTATATAGCCCACCTAATCATGAAGGGATTCACATCTAGATCAGGGGAGGTCATCGTGCCTCTTTACTCATCCCTCATCACGCCCATAATTGAGTACAATGCCCCTTTTGGGATGTACCTTACCAGACACCTGCAGCAACTGGAAAGACCCCAAAAGTACCTCACCAAAAGGATCGAAGGGCTCAAACAGATGCCATATGCTGCCCGGTTAAAGAAACTCCAGCTCTTCTCAGTGGCATACCGCCTGTTCAGAGGCGATCTGTGCCTGACATATAAAGCTATGTCCAACCCGGAATTAATGTACATGCTGCACCTCAGAAAATCCAAATCCCATCGAGCTACGCGCTCGAGAGACTTGAACCTCAGCACTGAAATAAATAGGACATGCTGGAGGGACAGATTCATAACCCAGAGGCTCCCTTCACTCTGGAATAAAATCCCAGTCCAGGTTAGGCAGAGTCCCTCATTGACTCTCTTCAAGAGGAATCTTGATGAATGGATGGGAGATCGTAGGTTTACCCCGGGTATCTCTTCTGTGTCACTGTTATACAGAGGCACAGTATACTAACCTCGAAAAAGGGCATAGCAAAATAAATTTAAAATGGGTGGCGAAAGCCAAACACATTCTGGCTAGGCTTATAAATGCCCTAGGGCAGATAGCCTAGTATGAACCTATTAACATGTGTATAGCATACATATACAGTTATTTTACTATCTTGTAAGTACTAATATTGTATTCAAAATGTAGGTCTTACCCAGCATGTTGACATGCACCCTACCACAGTTATTCACCAAAATATGAAAAAGAATATAATAAATTTCATATCCTAAGTCATAAGCAAACTGATATCTGTGCATGTGTACAGCATACAGATACACTTGTTTTGCCATCCTGTAAGTACTAATGAAGTCTTCAAAATGAGGTCTTACTCAGCATGTTGAGGTTCCCTACTATAGTTCTTCACAAAAATATGAAAAAATATAATACATTTCATAACCTAAGTCATAAACTGTCACATCTGTGCATGTGTACAATATACAGATACAGTTCTTTTACCAACTTAAAATAAAGTTGTACTCAATGTGTTGTACAAGTTCCCTAGCAGACTTATTCAACAAAATATGAAAATTGCCATAATTTTTACAACCTGAGTCATAGTATGTAATATCTTTAAATATGAGTACAACCTACAATTACAGTTCTTTTGTGAAACCAATGAGGTTTTCCTAAAATTTAATACAGTGTTCCTTACCACAGTGGTCCTACAAGGTTATGGTTGCTTTCCATCCTCTGTCACTAGATGCACGTTGTCACTATAGCCTGCATCAATGTAACACAGCATTATGGGAAAAAGAAAAGAAAGGTAGCTGCATGAGGGTTTTACCTGACAAGGGATAATGATTCAGTGTTACACTGTAACTGCACATATCGTCAATTGAGAATGTGTTAATAACTTACATTTCATTATTGAAAGGTTCTGCATGTTTAGACAAATGTGATAATTACTGCTGTTGAGCAGATATTCATTACTTTCCTGGTGCAGGTGAAATGTAAAATTGAGACATTACCATCTCTCAGTAAAAGTAGTTGTTTCTCACCTTTCCTATAACTAGTCTAGTCCAGATACAGATTTGCTGTATCCAGGACTGGTTGTAACCTTTCCTCTAACTAGTCTAGTCCAGATACAAATTTGTTGTATCCAGGACTGTATGTAAGCATATAAGCCCCCCCCCCAAGCCTTTCTGTGTTGGAAGGAAGCCTTCTAGCTTATCATTGGGAGTGGTAAGCACTGGGTAGCCTATCTACCACAAGAGGAGTGGTTTCTGGCCCAGAATTTGTAGTTTATTGGTCATTTGGGCAGTTTTTCCATCTCTTTCAACTTTCTGGTTTAAAAGCCCATGTTTGTGCTTGCTTCCCGCCTTTCCTGTAACTAGTCTAGTCCATATAAAGATTTGCTGTATCCAGGACTGTTTGTAAGATTCTGAGAGGTGCCAAAGTCTGCTTGTCAATTTTTCCCTTAGATCTGCTAGCATTCTCCTCTCCTGCACTTTTACTAGTTTATTAGTCTAGCACTTTACCATACCAGACTTCTTGTAACAATTATTGTAGCACAAATAAAGTGCTACCAGCACTAAATGTTCTACAAGGAAACAGCTCCAGTAGTTATTATTAATGCCAACCCCTCCAGGCATGTCTAAGGGTCAGTTCCTGTGCTTTCTTCTATTAACCTGGTTAACTTGGGCATCCTTAGGCAATGTAGCAACTGCCTCATGTACACCAACAACACTCTTCTCTTACCTCTCAACACTCAAACTTGCGAGATATGCACTTATATATCCAAAATGGAAGCCACGCTCTCTCCAATCAAGACCGGAATAGCTGGTCAAGAGGAGAAGGTCAACACTTGCACCACACCACATCAAACACATAGCCCTCCAGAGCACACACCAGCACTGCCTTCACAAAAAAACACAAACCACACACCCACTTTTGCAGAGGTTCTCAATAAAAATCTGTCCAAACAGCAAAGACCTCCAAGGCAGAAACACACTCGACCACCACAACACAACACTAATCACGAGACACATAACTCTCCTAAACAGTGTCCCACTCAACCAAAGCCCCTAAGGCAAATCAGCATGTCCAGCACACTAGTTATAGGTGACTCGATAGTGAGGCACACTGATGCCCCACTCACTAGATTGAATAAGGAGAAAGTAACAGTCAGCTGCCTGTCAGGTTCCAGGATCCAACACATAATACACACAATCAGGTCCCTCAATAACAGGTAGAAAAATGACTCTGTAACTGTACATGTGGGTGTGAATGACCTGAGGTATACCTCCCTGGACTACATGAAAAGAGACAAGGAGAAGCTCTTGGATTATGTAGCCCAGGCGGGTATAACCCTAGCCCTGAGCAGCATCCTACCATCACCCAGAATGATCCCACAGTACAGGCAGAAAATGACTTGATTTCAACAATTGGCTAAGTTTCTGGTGTAATTCTAAGGGGATCCAGTATCTGTCTGCCTGGGATGACATGATTGACAGACCTCAATGATTTGCCAGAGATGGCCTGCATCTGTCACCCCTCGGCTTCCAGATACTGGCCAATGCTCTTGCCACCCCAATGGTGCCTTTTCTTAGGTGGAGTTCCAATGACCAAATTACCACGGTAACAGCTACAAACAAATGCATTCTGAAGGTCATGTTACTCAACGCTTGATGTGTAAATCTCAAACTGCACTCGCTCAAAGCACTCCTTAAAATGAAGAACATCGACATTTGTGCTGTAACAGAGACCTGGTTCAAGGCAGCAGAAAGCACCCCCCTGCACTACCAGGCTATAACTCATCCCATACCTTTCGGGCCTATAACTTGGACCGAAGCTCCAAAGGCAGTGGTGTTTTCGTATTCATAAAAGATGCACACACCTCCAGACTGATAGCACAACATAATGCATCAAAGATACTTCAGGTGCAGCTAACATTGGGTAAGACATCGATTCATGTCATAGCCTGTTATAGGTCACCAACCATGTCCCACGACTCATGCTCTATGTTCCTAAGCACCCTGGAGAATATTAGGGTCCAACTTAACACTCTCATACTGGGCAACTTCAACTACCCCTCCATTAACTGGGAAAACTACTCATGTACCAATACACTTGCCCAACGTTTCCTGGAATTCATTAATTCCAATGACCTGGACCAGTTAATTCTTACCCCCACTAGAGGTAGCAACATCCATGACCTAGTCATTACTAACATGGGTGACCATTGCTCTACACCAATAGTCAACTCCTCCCTGGTTAGATCCGACCACAAACTGCCTTGGAAATTCACCCCCCACAAAGGTAACCACCATGAAAAACTTCTCCAAAGCTAACTTTAGGCTCCGAAAAACAGAGGTGGCTAACTTCATGGCACCCATGCAAATAGAGAATAGTTGCATAACTGCCAAATCATACACCAATGCACTATAAGAACACATACACAAATGCATGGATCTCGCCATACCCAATAGAACCAAGACACTCTCCTCCAAAAAAAGGAAGCCAATCTGGTTGTCACCTGTCATAAACAAACTCTACAACAGAAGGAGAAAAATGATCTGAAATAAGGTGAAGTCCCAAGACTGTAAAAACTCCTTTATCAGCCTCAACAAAAAGATGAGATCCCTTATTAAAGGTATGTAAACAGAATTGCAGCAGATCGTAAAGACAACCAGAAGGCCTTCTACAGTTATGTAAAGAATCTCCACAGCAATACCCACATTTGCTCTGAGCTACTGCACAATGGTACCTCCTATACCGAGGCAGCAGATATTGCCAATATACTGGCCGACAGATTCAGTGCCAACTTTACCCTGCCCCCAAAGGATCAATCACAATACCAGTAGATTGCCAGGTACCCAGTATTACTGCTGCACATGTTAAAACATCACTGTCCAAGGCCAAGAATACAGCTTCTATGGGACCTGACAATATTCCTGTCTGTGTTCTACATGAACTACAGCATGAACTGGCACCTCACATGTGTGCTCTGTTCAGTCACAGCCTCACCTCAGGCTTTGTCCCTACCAAATGCCAGACTGCTACAGTCATTCCTCTCCACAAAGGAGGATAGACTACAGACCCTGAGAACTATCGCCCCATTAGCCTGACAAATCTGATATGCAAAGCTATGGAACGCATCATCATGGACCTAATAAACAAGGATATAGGGAACCTCCAAACTCTGGATCCCACACTGTTTGGTTTTGTGAAGGATAGATCATGCCTGCTCAACTTGGTCGACTTCTTTGAGTCAGTCACCAGAGCTGTGGATGAAGTCAAGGTGGTTCATACAGCCTACCTTGATCTGGCCAAGGCCTATGATACCATTCCCCACTCAGGACTCATAGAAAAACTCACTAAGCTAGGCATCAACCCCTATATCACTGGGTGAGTTGCAAACTGGCTCATAGATAAAACCCACAGTCTGAAAGTAGCTGACTCCAAGTCAGACTGCTGACCAGTCATGAGTGGAGTCCCACAGGGAATGGTCCTGTGTCCTCTCCTGTTTGGTATCTACTTCTCAGAAGTCCAGGCCAACACAAAGGGACTCTGGATGACAAAGTTCTCAGACGATTGCAAGTTGGGATCCATTTTTAACTCCCCTAGTGATGCTGACATCCTACAGAAAGGCCTCACTGATACCAAAGACTGGTGTCAGAACCATGGCCCTAAGCTCAATGCCAAAAAATGTATCATCATCCCCTTTGGGAAAAACCCACTTCACATGACTTACCACATTGATGGTAGTCCACTGAACACAGAAGGCATTATAAGACATCTGGGAACACAGGTTGACAGCAACCTGTCTTTTGACCACCACATTGCCACTGTGGTCAGAAAGTCCTTCTATGTGGCACATCTCATTACTAAGGGTTTTGCATCCAGGAAGAAAGAGGTCATTGTCTCCCTCTACTCTTCCCTCATTAGGCCAATCATCGAGTACAATGCTCCATTTGGCATGTACCTCACTAGACACCTGCAACAACTGGAGAGGCCACAAAATTATCTCACAAAGAGGATCCTAGGCCTTAAACACTTGTCCTATATGAACAGGCTCAAAAAAACTCCAACTTTTCTCTGTCTCATATCGCCTACTTGGAGGCAATTTCTGCTTGACTTACAAAACCATGTCTGACCCAGCTCTGTTAGAAATGCTACATCTAAAGAAATCCCAATCCTTCCATACCACACACTCCAGAGACCTCAACCTCAGTAACACAATTAACAGAACATACTGGAAGGACAGGTTCATAACCCAGAGACTACCCATGCTATGGAATAGACTTCCCATACATGTCAAACAGAGCATCAGACTGGCTCTCTTCAAGAGAAATCTTGACGAGTGGATGGGAAATAGAATATTCACCCCGGGGATCACTCCAGTGGCTTTACTCGACAGAGGCACTGGGAACTAAGGTCAGGTGGCACAATGCCAGGGTAATCCTATGGGCTAGGCTTGTAAAGATTCCAGGGCCATTAGCCTAGTACACACATATGAACCTATAACATATATATATATATATATATATATATATATATATATATATATATATATATATATAAAACTGAGCACTTCCTCTCACCTAAATTCTACACAACTGACAAAACCAGAAATATTGTCCAAAGCAAATTGCTGATCCATGCCAGAATCAGTGTACAAGTAATAACATTTATCTCTCTGAGCTATCACACTGATTAGAATCAGACACACAAATAACAAACATCCAACTTTACTCTGAACTTATTCAGAATGGTATCATCTATTCAGAAAGAATGTCAAAATAAAAGCAGACAAATTCAAGTACTAATTTTACCCCAGTCATTTTGTTCCAAAGTCTACATATCCCTAAATCCTTTAAAACCTCTGTTATCATAGATGGACATGTGCTGAAGATGCTCTCTAAGACCAGAAATACTTCTTTCATGGGGTCTGACCGTGTACATGGCCCACTCTTGAAAGGGTTTAACTCAAGTATAGCTACAGGATTTGTCTCTGAAGATTGATACACTGCAGTGGTGATGACATTCTACAAGGGAATACCCATCACCAACCTTGGGAATTATTGACTCATCAGTCTAACAAGTCTCATCTACAAAGTCATGAAATATATTATAATAAACCTTATAAACAAAGATATCAAAAATCTCATTGAACATGGTTTGAGCAGTTTGACTTTGTCACGGGCAGTTCCTGCATAGTGAACTTGTTTAACTTTTTTCAGAGGATAACAGTCTGTCAACAGTGATCATGCTATTCACATGGTTTAATGTGTAAGGTGTTTACCTTACAGACACGAGGTGGAGGGTTTGATTCCTACATTAGGCAATTGGCTAGGCTTAAAATGTCCCAATAAAGCAGTTTGCTTAGTACTAACCTATGAACTTATATGGCATATCACAACTTGGTCTAAGTGTTTGGCAAAATACCCATAGCTGGCATTGTAAGTAAGCTTAACATTTTAAAAGTAAATCTAAATTGGGTGAGATGGATAGCAAACAGGTTACAAAGTAGAACCCATACAGTGTAAGGGGCAGGTGCTTTATCAGAAAGTATAAAAGTAATCAGTGAGGCCTTATCTTCTTCTCAGCAGTTTTCTGATCTCCACACTAGAAACTAAAACCCCTGCCAAACTAAGTTTGCAGACAACTAGTGATCAATCTAGCTAGATGTGACTCCACTGAAGTAAAGTATAACATTGTCAGAAAAAGAGTACACTATGACAATGAACATAGCTATTAATTGTTCCTAATTTTGCCTAGTATTTGCCCATCCCTAGTAAAAGCTGTGATTTAAAGGGGCATACTTTAGCAGTGACATCTCTCAACTCTGCTCAGTTTTGCAGAATAACTGAGTTTGCTTATATTTTTGCCTATTCCCTGCCATTTTTTTCATTTGCTGGTAAATTAGTTAATGTCTTACATTAAAAATTTGTACTTCTTGTTCAGAACACATACAACAATGGAAAACCTGCTGTTCTATTAACTTTGCAACAAAATTACAGTTGTTGTTTGTCGGCTTTTTCCCGGTAAGAGGTCGCCACAGCAGAACTCTGGTCTGCTAATGATTGGCAGTAGATTTTTTACAAAACGCAGAGGTGCCAGCTCGACACCCAACCTTCAACAAAGGCACACCCATTTACGCACGCATGTCTTTTGAATGCTACCCAACCGTGGGGAGGACATGGGGACTCCACACAGAAGGCACTCCCAAGCCGAGAATCAAATGGGAGAACCTCTTACTGTGAGGTAACAACACTACCACCATACCACCGCGGCATGCAATAAAATTACAGTAATATAACAAAATGGTTCAGAGTTTGGATCTTTTTATCATCACTATGCCCTGATTCCTGCAAAGACATTGAGGCTAATAAGCGAAGTAAGCCATATGGAACCTTACATTACTGATGCAGCTGAATTTATTCTCCTGCCCTGAAAAAAAAATGGGATTACAGTTAATCAGACATGGGAGACATTATTCAAAAAATGTATGCTTATACAAAACTTGTTGCTTCATTAACTTTTTCGTGAATTAGAGTAATATTTAAAAATTGCCCCAGATTTTGAGCCATCTTTCTCTAGTTATTAAGCTAGGTCATCTGATGCACTGAAAAGAAAAACACCTTTTTTCTCACACACACACACACACACACACACACACACACACACACACACACACACACACACACACACACAAAAAAACACCCCATAAATAAATACATACATTAAAACAAAAAAAACATAAAAAATAAAGTTTTTTTGTCTAAAATTGTAGCAATTTGTTTGCTACTAATACAAAACATTTTTGTTACAGTTAAACTACCAGGCACTTTAGTGCTATAGCACTTCTGCTGTTACTGCAAATGCAGCATCGGCATTTATGAAGTTACACTATCGTACCCTAACAGTCTGTATGGGAATAAGTAATTGTGCAAATTAAAAGACAAAAGGTGGATAATTGCACTTAAATAATTGTGATAAGAAGAGTTACTGACTTGATTTCCTTTCAAAAATGCACGTTAATTCGCATTTTCTTATTCTGTCACATACCAAGTTAATAATGCTAATATTTAAAAAAAACTGTGTCTGATTATTACCCAATTATTCCTTTATTGTGTATGATTCTGGAGATAATACTTTGAGAACAATGCAGCTGATATCAGAGCAAGCTAGCATTTGTCAAGCACTGCATAAACACATTCCTTGCACTTCTGTGAGACAGAAATTCCAAGATTCTTACTAACTGACAAAGAGATTCCTTGATCCTTGGAGAAAAGGAACTGTTCAGTTCACTTCCTTCAGGAATGAATGCAAGAAATATGCCAAGACTAACTGGGAGAAGCAGTTGCAAACTTTTTGGTAAAAATGTCTCAGAGGCAAGTGGAGCTTAATTTTCCAAAACAAGCCTTGTTGTGCAGTTTTCTTTTACACAGTTAGAATCTGCCCCCCCCCCCCCCATTACAGTTGAACAGTTTGCAACTATTTCTTCAAGTTTGTTTGCTCTTTCAACACAGGCATAGTATTGAAATAGTGGGAATACCTATACCTCTCAACTGCCCCTTATTTTGTAGAATGTTTGTACTCTCCCTAGCATTGATTTAATTTCCTGCTAAACCAATGAGGATCACAGTTAGTAATGTCATACATACATTTTTAATACTTCCTGTTTAGAAACAAGATGATGCAATGCCTGCTGTTTTATTACTTTCATGATATTAAAAAAAGAATGATTCAGGAGAAAACTTATGGTGGAAAAACCCAGATGTGAACAAAGTGGATGTTACTGTGGACAGCTTCAATCCGTAGCAAATTTCTACCATTTGAATTGTCTCTTTAACATTGAAGGTGAGGTTAATAAGAGAGAGAAAAGGGTGATGGGGGTTATGTGTGCGGGAGTACCAGAAGGTCAGAACTGAAAAAGATGCCAGGATAATAATGGATATACTGTTTTAAGTTTAGACAGGTGAGTTAGTTAGTTACAGTCATGGAGTGAGTGTGGCACATATGCTTACAGAGTCGGCTTGCTGTAATCGCAAGATGATACAAGATGCATAGTAAACCGATTTTCCTCAAAAAATTCAAATAGGACCATTTGGCAACTCTATGCTGGAAAATAAGTTGATAAGTTAACTGACAAAGATCAGGTACTTTTTCAACTTATTTTTTTAACAGTGGACCTAAAACATGAGTTTAATGTTATTTGCGCTTGTAGAAGACACTTGGGTGTAACAGCATACAATTTCCAGTGCCTCAGAGAGCGCTCAAATTTAAGCACAGAGGTGCCATGTGATGGCACTCAGTGTTAATGATTTAAGGGTAAGGTAATGAGTAATTTATGTTCTTGAACTGCCAGGATAATCTGTCTGGTTGCAGTGTTAATATGAATGAGGGGAGAAAGGACATGGTATTCAAACATTTGATAAGACTGTGCTGAAAGTTGTGTTCGATATAAGGCAGGTGAAATCCTGAAATGACAGGGATTATAGCTCTGATTTGCAGCTGAACAATGTAAGGCTTATTACAGGGTGACAACTTTTGGCTATCACTAGAGACTGCAGTGCTTATATTGCACATGATGCTAAGACCAATGGCCTTTCTCATATTACCTGGTTTCAGTGGTGTGGATTGATGGACCATACTCTTGCTTGTCTACATACAAACTGGGTACAGTGGTGTCTCCTTAACACGTATATTACCACAGTTGTGAGGGGTGATTGTTCTAACCATAAGGACAAAGATAAGAAACAAACACATAAAACTGAGAAGGTTACATATTTGTACATAAGTTCTTTATCTATGAAACCTAGAACTGGAGAAAAGTTATCTTCATGTTTTACACTTTCTGGTATGTCTAAATTACCATCAGTCAAAGTTTTAACAGATAAAGTCTCATGTTAAACTTATCAAATTTTAAAAATGTGGCTTCTTTATCTGACTTAGATATATAAAGAATTTTAACTGTGAGACCATAACAAACAAGTCATTAAGATCAACTACAGGTTGGCAATGAAAGGAAATGAAGGCTTTTTGGAAGTCCAGCAAAGAGATATCTTGCCTCTCCCTATAGCTCCAATTTAGATAGAGGTACCTCATCTGTATCTACAATTTTAGCAAACTCTTCTAGTTTTCCACGTCTATCTCATGCAGATGCCAGACTTGAATAATTAAGCACAAATGCCAGTACTGATAATTTGTTCAAAAACAAAAACGGTACTATACAGATCATAAAAAATGCTATAAATTAAAAAGCCAGATAACTACAGATCAAATGCCTTTATTCACTAGAAATCACACAGGAAGCACTTTTGCATCAAAGGACTTCTCCAAAATAAGGACATGAACTGACAAGTTATATTTATTAACTTTCACATTGCTTATACAATTAAACAGATATTAAAAGCTAATGTTTCAAACTGCTCCTTTTTAAAAATGTTTTAAAACTGCTTTAAAAATTTTGATTTCATTAATACTAAGCAGATTATAGACATCTATTCTGACTTGCCATTGGTGTTCCTTCCAATGTAATACGTCTTAAATATTGTCTCCCTTAAGATTAACTGAAACAAAATCAATCACTCATAACAAACATAGTAAAACTGATGCATGTTGTAGAGTGTTTTCTACATGCATTATTTGAATTTCTATTACTAATTGCATTAACATACTCATATATGCAGTGTTGCAGTTTGTATGGTTCTACCATTAGAAAAGGCAGGATGTGAATCACAGCAAGGAGCATATATCACATTTTTGAAAAAGCATGTTATCTGTGTGCGTGTGTGTGTGTGTGTGTGCGTGTTTAGCTATTTTTGATGCCTATTGTCTTAATTTAAATAACCATTACTTGCCAATGCCTTATTAAATATTTTTTGTGCTTATCAACCCAATCACTTTCATGGTCACATCATTTGAAGTTAATTCCTTTTTGACTGCTTTTTCATCAGTATTGGTCACTTTGATGATGATGATAATGATTGAAAATGTCATGAGGTCTGATGGCCTCAGGGTTGGAAGTTAGGTCACTGGAGTCAAGCTCAGTGGCAGTATTTTCAGTGTCATTAAAGATCTTAGAGTGGCCTTCTAACCTTTATAGTTAATACTGCTGATATTGGGGATGCAGTCAGTGTACATATCAGCCTTGTTTCTGGGATTGACC
Source organism: Protopterus annectens (assembly GCF_019279795.1). NCBI lineage: Eukaryota > Metazoa > Chordata > Ceratodontiformes > Protopteridae > Protopterus > Protopterus annectens. The sequence goes on from NC_056743.1 coordinate 1,460,622,664, forward strand.
TGTTAGATCTAGGCCTGATTTTGATTTTCTGAGTTAACATCACCTAGTTTGTCTAGGCTGGATTTGACCTTGGGCATTAGGGACCATTTTCCTCCATTTCAAGAGCTGTGTTGATGCTGACATTGGCACAGTTAATGAATTTGTCCTGAATATGCTTCCTCAGTGCTGGTACCTTTGCTAATTTTGCCAGAAAAGCTGACAGTTACTTGTATTAATCTTCAGCTGTCCTCATTTTCAATCACTAAGACAGAATTTTTGGGAAATTCTTGCTATTCTTCATTCTCAGACATTTGGGACACATCCCGTGGCTTCTGCATCCTTGGCCCCATCATCTCCAAGGTCTGGTAAAAAGCATACCTGCAAGAAGCATCACATAGTCTCTACCCCAGACTACTCCATTCCACTGATAATTAAGGGATCGTAGACTTCTCACTGTCCTGCGGTGACCCCAAATTTGGAGAAGTACTTGAAATGATGAGAAAGGACTTCTGCAGTGGTGCAGCGGTAGCATTGTTGCCTCACAGCAAGAGGTTCTTCCGTTCGATTCTCAGCTGGAGTGTGGCGAGTGCCTTCTGTGTGGAGTCTGCATGTCCTCCCCGTGGTTGGGTGGGTGTTCGAAAGACATGCGTAAATGGGCGTGCCTTTGTTGAAGGTTGAACGTCGAGCTGGCACCTCGGTGTTCGTGAAAATCTACTGCCAATCATTAGCGGACTGGAGTTCCGCTGTGGCGACCCCTAACAGGGAAAAGCCGAAAGACAACAACAACTTGAAATGATGAGAAAGAGGGGGATGACTAAATGACTTTGTGACCTCTCCACCAAGGATCCTGCTAAAGGCTTTCTGAACACTACATCTTTTCCTGGAAGGTCCATCCCACAAATAAAGTGGTTAAACTTATTGGTGTCTGCATGGAACATCCTTGATGTGTCTGTCCCTAGGAGATTGTACAAGATCTTCCAACATCTACCTGTGGAAGATTTCCATGCCGAATTCCCTTGTTGATGTAATTGTCATTGGAATGTACTTCATATAATCCTGCATTCCATTCCTCAGTTTATCAAAGGTCTGGATTGAGTAATGAAATTAAATTACTCATCTAACCTTTTTTCCTAAGGTGGAAAACTACCTCTTTCACACTTACAGTACAAGCAAGAATTTTTGATGAAATGATCCTGTCTTTGGAAGTGTTGCCTGATGGACATTTTAATCTTAAGCACCAGTTGCAGATAATGATTATGTTTTCTGTTAACAATCTCTCCGTAAGACTTGCACATTCAGCAGATGGTGCTACTAATTTAGTAGGTACTATCACTTTTCACCATCATGCCTACTTACACCTGATTAACTTCACGGAGGACACCAAGGCAGCCTTTATCAGTGGCCCATTTGATGGATCTGCCCTCTTTGGCTCGTGTAAAAACCCACCAAGGGATTGTGGAAAAGTTAAATGAAACTTTTTTTGTTTTTGTAGCTAGTACCAAAGTTCAGAGTCTCATGTGCACATTTTCAAGGATGTGATAGCGCTAATGTCCATTGTAGTTTCAACAGAGCCAACAACTACAGATTAACCATAAATCTGGAAAGGACCAACATTGCAGTGATAACTTTCAAAACATTCACCTGCCCAGAGTCAGGAACAGTTTGCAGCAACATTAAAACTATAATCATCCTTTTGGGGAACAGCAGTCTAACGCCTGAGACTCCGCTGACTATATCAATCTCATAGCAGTAGGAGATCATCTATCCTTCAGCCAGAATGTGTAAATGACGACTATCATGCAAGACAGTGGAGAAGGGGCAGTAATGTCTAGAGTCTGTATATTTACCCTTGCACCCATACCAATCCCTGATCCTGCAAGAATGTGGTATGCAAAGAAGTTTCAAATTTCATTAAGAAAAAAAAAACACCTAAGAGCCCCACTTGACTAGATTAGATCAGGTTATTACTTCAGACATGTTTTACTTTTTAGAACAATACAAGACTTCAACAGCCTAAATGAAGTTATCCCCATGAAAATAAAGAAATCTTTATTATTGTTTCAGTACATGCCTTTATTACTTGTATATAAAAATGAGGTACAATGTGGTCTCTGGATCCACAAAAATTACAACTGTAACATGTAAAGGTTGTCTAACAGTCCAGGAGGAGTTTGCTTCTTAAAATCACCCAGACAGTGACAAATCTTGACTGTACTGTTTGGTCTCACCTCATCCCCATTATGTTCAGCAAATATATGCCTGTATCTCCAATTAACCAAAGGCTGCAAGACATGAAGGTATTTCTTTATCTGCATAAATCAGTGGCTGCAACAGATGGAGGTATTTTCTTATATGCATAAATCTGTAGCTGCAACAGATGGAGGTATTTCCTTATATTCATAAATCTGTGGATGCAGCAGATGGAGATATTTCCTTATCTGCATAAATCAATGGCTGCAAGAGATGGAGGTGTTTCTTATATGCATAAATTGGTGGCTGCAAGAGATGGAGGTATTTCCTTATATGCATAAATCTGTGGCTGCAAGAGATGAAGGTATTTCTTATATGCATAAATTGGTGGCTGCAAGAGATGGAGGTATTTCCTTATATGCATAAATCTGTGGCTGCAAGAGATGGAGGTATTTCTTTAGCTGCATAATTGGCTCCTCACTACTCCAACATGAACAAGCTGTTCTCTGCTCAGGAGTCTCTCCTGAGTCTCTTCCAGTCCCTGGGAATTATGGAAAACACTGCAAATGTCCAGTTGGAGCTGTCTGAAAGTTGCGATTCATAAAATGTACTCTGGACACTCTATCCAGAGTAGCTCAAGTTCCTCTAAAGAGGATCCTTCAATAACCAAACTCATTATCGCTCATCATTCAGTCTCAGATAGTCTCAACACCATTATGTTTTGATGTAATTTCTGCAGCTACATACATGTTACCTTTGCCAGGCTGTACACAAAAGTTCTAAAAATACTGTGGAAGTTCAGTGGTCCCATTAAACAAATCCCAAGACAAAACACAAGACCACCAGATTTTCAGGTTCCATCTTGGATGGTGGATTCACAGTCCAACCTTAACTCTATGTAATTATTGTTATACCTGTGCTCCTGTAGTGGTTGTCATCTTGCATGGCCATTCTCTGGAGTACTAAGACATTGTCAAGGGCAGACACCTATGGACTATGGTAACAGACATAGGCCATTTTTGTACTTTAATGTGCTGGAGATGGAATGACCTCTGCATACTGCATGCATTTCCGGACTCCCTGCAAAAGCTGCTATTATCATCCACTCAAGCAACATGGAAGTGGCATGGTATATAAAGCAGCAGGGCAAAACTTACTACTAACCCCCTCAACCACCACCAATAAGTAATATGGATAACATATTTTTATGACAACAGAACACTATCTAATTGACAGTCACAATTTTCTCGAAGCCAGTTCTGTAATGGAGAGACCCAGATTCTGCTTACTCATGCATCATGAGTATACCTTGAGCCTATCAGTAAAACAAAAACTTTTCTACCTCTGGGGCTAGCCTTGTTGTTCCTTCTTTGCATCCCCAACCTACACCAACAGCAGCAGTAACATTGTTTCCTCACCCCCTTCCATCACATATTCCAGGGATGTTTGTGTCTATGTGCGGCTCCCAGAACTCCTCTCCCTTTAGGATCATAGGAGGTTACTAAGCTAATGGCTCTGCAGCAAAGGCAGGGTAATGCTTATGTGGGTAGAAATGACTTTTAGTATACTACCTTAGACTGTATGTAGAAGGACTTGATGAAGCTCTCTGAGTATGTCTCTAAGGCAGGAAGGAAGCTAGTCATGAGAGGTATTCTAAAGTCACCGAGAATGATGCTGCGGTATAAACAAAATACAGCTGAATTTAACTATTGGTATACTTATTGGTACCATTCTGAGTGGGTTCAATGTGTGCATGTGTCAGCCTGGAGACATATAAAAAAACAGTCCCACCCATTTCAAATTGATGGCCTACACCTATCTCACTGGGCCTTTTGCTTCCCATTTAAAGCATTCCATATCCCAATAGTGCCTGTTTTAGGCACTATCAGTCAACTCAGGCTACAAGCCTATTAAATACAAATTCCAATATGGCAAACATCAGTGTAGCACCACTCAGTGTTAGAAACCTAAATAAAAAAATTGTTCACATAAGGCCTTCCTAACAATGGAAAACACAGATGTTGTGTTGTCACTGAAACCTGGTTCTAGGGTGGTGACAATTCTCCCTCCTTGCCTATTTATTTCTGGCTACTAGCCATTTAGGCCTTCAAGTGCAGACAACAGTAATGCTGGTGGTGGTATGTCTGTCTTTATCTGAACCATCTTCACCTTTAGACTTAATCAATCAAAACAATGGCCTTAAACTCCTTTATATCCTAATATCAAAAAGTAAGACCTTATGCCACATCCTGGCTAACAACCGAACCTGGTCCATGAAATCCACAAATCGGAAAGAATATCTTAACCTAGAGACCCTCTCTATTAACTTAAATGTCATTTTTCTAGGGCACATTAATTACACCTCTATAATTTATTACAAATCACCTCTGCATATAAATATTCTCAATGTTTCCTTAATGTTCCTAATGGAATCAAACAGTTTCCCCAGATACAGGCACCAGTCCTCACCTATCAGTACAGCCACTACCTGCTACTTGACTATTGCCATATTCTCACTGAACAAATCAGGTCACTGCATAATTTTATTCAACATATACTCCCAGTACAGATTACTGACAAGCTCAACCATCTAGAGACTTCTTCAGGGCCACATTTCGTGCACACAGTGAAGACTTGAGATGGTTCAATAATCTTCCACTACTTGACAGCTCTATAGCAAATTCCACAGTATGTGCCCAAAGTTTCTTCTCCCATCTCATCTCTTGCACAGAGGATCATGTTACTAATCACCACCACAACACCAAGTTTAGAAGCAAACCCCTTTGTTAGAACTCAGCCATAAGCAAAATCTACAATAAAGGGGGAAGGTCATCGTACTAAAGAGCAGAAAAAACTCAGTGTGTGTGTTAATCAGCTTCCAAAATGTTAGCAAATAAACCACAAGCAAGTTCAAATCCTACTGAGCTGCCTACAAGCTAAAAACTGTGTTTCAACAAATGATAACTGTAAGTCATTCTCTAAGAATATAAAAATTTCAAAAATGATACCCTTAATTGTACTGAACTTACTTCTTTTGACATAACCCACTCAAATCTTGAGGAAATAGCTTACATCTATGCAAAAAAATTCAGCTGAAACATCTCCACTCTGCCAGCTTCAAACTTTACATTACAAAGTGTCCAATCCATATGGCCTGTTGGTGACCCTGAACAGCTACTATAAGCTCTGTCCATGACTAGAACAACTAGCTGTATGGGCCCAGATAATGTACTAGGCTGTTTCTTTGCCAATAATAAACACCCCTTTCAGGCAACTGAGTATCACTCATCTCTACATTTAATTTTGATTTGAAGCTCTTTATATAACGTTTGATCACTTCTATTTTGTATCTTATTCTAGTATTACATTTGTTTTGCTTTAAGTTTTCTGTTCTGTTGGTATTTTAAGAGTTCTTGGCTAGGGTCATTTAAAATAGCTACCAAAGAACTCCTTTATAAACTGTGAATAGCATCAGTTAAGTAGTGGGAGGAACTGAGAGACAGCATTGCTCTTGTATTTAGAAATATCTGTAGTTAGCTGAAGTGTATGTGTGGTCTGCATTGCTCTATCACTCATCTCTGCATTTAATTTTGATTTGAAGCTCTTTATTTTAGGTTTAATCACTTCTATTTTGTATCTTAATTTAGTATTACATTTGTTTTGTTTTACATTTTTCTGTTCTGTTGGAGTTTTGAGAGTCCCAACCAGTCTCTGTTGTGTTCTTAAATTAGGTGGCATTTGCATTTTCCGCCCCTACTATAAATCTCATTTTGGGCATGCCTCACAGTCCCATCTCATCAGCTTATTCTACTCAAAAGAGAGAGATCATTTGGGAAGGCCCACCCCCTTAGTTTCTCAACCTTAAAAGATTATGTTTCATCCCTTTCCACTTAATTTAAAAAATGCACTTTATTTGTCTGCTTTTACTGTATTGCATTTCTTCCTACTTTATTACTTTATTTTGCTTTTGCTGCCTGTTCCTAAAACTATTCAATTGCATTTATTCTGCTGCATTTATTACTGCTTTTTAGTAGCCTGGTTAAATTGTAGCTGTTATTCTAAGCCTTTTGGTTTAAGCACTTGGGCTTCAGGCTAGTTTTTTTTACATTAAGAAGGTTTGTGGTCTGCACACTTGTGGCAGGAGAGGTATTTTACATCCTTCTAAGTTTGGAATTGCTGGATGAATGCTTAGTGTCTGTTATTCTAAAAGTGTCTTAGTTCTGGTTTAAGCACTTGGGCTTCAGGCCAGTTATTTTACATTAAGAAGGTTTGTGGTCTGCACTCTTGTGGGAGGAGAGGGTAGATTCTGCCCTTCTGAGCTGGGAATTGCTGGTTAAAGGCTTATTGTGCCTGCTTATTTGAACTGTTTCTTTCTGAAATTAGTGTGCCTTGTTTACTGTAGCATCAATGAGATTCAGACCTCCTAAATCTAACTTTGTTTGTATATTTTGAACACTAATCCAGGCCATCTTTTTTGGAGAAGGTAACACTGTACCCTAGTGTTAGGAGTGTGCAGTTAGAACTTGTCTGATTGAAGACTACTAGAATAAGGCTCAGTTTTGAGCTTTGTTATCAGTTAATTGGTTAATTTTTTAAACCTGTTTTCTCTTGTTCGCTACTGTTATATTTAAGTGTGTATCTGTTCTCCTGCGATAAATTGACCTAAACAGAGTTTAAATATATGTAGCATAGTCTGGTTACAGGTTTTGCTGTATACAGATCTGTTTGTGTGATTCCTGTGTTTTCTGCTATGCCATCTTGTGTTGGCTAGGGCCTGCCTGCACTTAGTGGGAGTAAGTGAACTGGTTGGAACTGGTCTGGCATAGGGTGTTGAGCTAAGAGCTCAGGGACGAGGGTTGATTGGTCAATTCCAGTGTTTCTGTTTTACTTTTGATTTTGTGGTATTTAAATCCAGCATTTGCATGGGTTTCTGCTTGTTTGCCCATTGCATATCACCGCTATGAGGTATCTCAGTTGCATTTTTTCCTTACCAGCACTCCTGTGTGAGTGAAGCCCTCACCTGCAGCTACTGTATTGATTTTATCCAGCCCTACTCACACCTATTGGTATTCTCCTCAGAAAGTACCCACCTCTCTTCCACAGATTCTGATAACCATTGATGGACAATTTCCTATGATCTATCCTGCTAGTCTGGTTGATATGGGCATCCTGAGACAGTGTAGCAACTGCCTTATGTACACAGACAACCCTCTACTACTACTACGACCTAGGAACACAATATGTGAGAGATGCAATCACATTAAGAACCTAGAATCCTTGCTGTCTCAGTCACAAGCCAGTACATCTGGCACTGAGAAGGTTTTCTGCACAAACACTATGAACACCACACCTCTAACACCACCCACATCTGTACAACACACTCCTACATATGCGGGGGTTCTCAACAAAAACATGCCTAAACAAATGAGACCTACAAAGCAAAAACACACATGCACATCACACCCCACAGCACCAAGTATCAGACATAGTACACATGTTTGTGTCTCACAACATATAAGGCCCAACCACAAACCCAACATACTAGTCATAGGAGACTCCATTGTGAGACACACAGATGAGCCCCTCACCAGGCTAGACAAAGAGAAAGTCACAGTAAGTTGCTTGTCAGGTGCTAGAATCCAACATATCATGCACACACTTAAGTCTCTTAACTACAGGTACTGTTATGACTCTGTCATAGTCCATGTTGTTGTGAATGACTTGAGATGTACCTCTCTGGACTATACATACATACATACAAATATTTCAAGCATGGGCATTAATGCCCTTCTATTTGCCAATATACTAAAACACTTGCTCCCATAATAAGTATCCAGGCTGTTCTTAAAATGATCTAAACTAGTACTTGCTTTAATGTAATTTGGTAGTCTGTTCCATGCATCAGTTACTCTGTCAGAGAACCAATTAGTACACGTCTCATTCCTATAGAATCTCCTACATAGGTTGTCTGATGATTTTTTAGTATTTTTGTTAACCCCCAAATTCCCAGAGGTAGTTGTCACTAAATGCCCTAAATAGCTGAATAAGATTTCCTCTTAGATATCTTTAAGAGACACTGTATAAGTTCAGATATTTTTGGTCTTTCCTAATAGCTTAAATTTTACCATATTGTTATTCCATACTCAAGTTTGGGTCTAATATAACTAACAAACAATGACTTCATTATTGCTGATTTCCTAGACTTTATAAATCTTCCTAGACTTTATAAATCTTTTTATACAACCTATAGTTCTATACCTATCATTAACCAATTGGTTGATATGATTAGAAAATCTCATAGCTGAATCTACCCATATACCCAGGTCCTTAAATGAGTCTACAGTTTCAATAACTGTGTGCTGTATTAAATATTCACCTTTCAATTTATGCCTACCAAATCTCATATGCTAATTTTTTGATGTATTTATCAACATATTATTCTCGTGTGCCCAAATGGTCAATTTAGTCAAGTTATTTTGCAGACATGCCTTATCTGTAACACATGTAATCAGTTTACCCAATTTCAGGTCATCTGCATATAGACTGTAGAACACCTCAGATGAAAAAGTTAGGTCTGAAAGATACAATCTAAACAAGTATGGCCTAGGACAGAGCTCTGCAGGACACCCTGACTGTAAACAAGGATTTCCCCTGTCCAGTTGATGTCTGATACTTGCCATATCCTATTTGTAAGCCATGCAGCTATCCATCTTATCAAGAGTACATCAATACCTAGTTGTACTAATTTATTGATCAGTGTTATGTATATGACCTTTATGACTTAAGGGTCTATATGACTCTGGGTTTGTCCTACTCCCCTTTCCCTTAAAAACAGGTTTAATAAGTGCATGCCTCCAATATTGAGGAATCTCACCATATTTATATGACCTAGTGAATAACAGATATAATGGTACTGTAAGTTCTTGCTGCCTTAGGTCATTGTTACTAATTCTGTCTCCTCACTGTGCTTTGTTTGGATCCAGTTTGCGCAGTTCTTTTTCAATGCAATCTAATTTGATTCCATTATCTGGGATTACCTAGATGTCACTAGGACAATTTACCACCCCTTTTGTGGAGCCAAACTGTTTTGCATAAGATTTTGTAAATATATCTATAATCTGTTGTGTTTGAGAATAAATTTTACAATCTGCACGGTTTATCGATTTGTGTGTCTTTACTCCTTCCACATCTTATGATCTATAAAAGGTTTCCTGTTATGCTCAATATATTTATATAAATTTTCTCCAAAAGTTACTTGATCTTGTCTCACACTATGTTTAACCTGTTTTTCCAGTTTGTTTATTTCAGTTTTCAAAGTTGTAGTTCGACCTCTCTTCCATTTCTTATATTTTTTGTCTCTCGCCTTAATCAGCTATCTTGTTCTTATGGAAACTTATCCACCTGATGCTGTATGCCTAGATCCTGATGTTAAACATTTTTTTACATTTTTTGCACTGAAACAATTTCTCTTTCAAAACTTTTCACATTCCATCTGCATTTTTTCCACTGAAAACTTCACTCCAGTTAGTATTACATAGTGACTGCTTTGCTTCCATATAATCTGTAATTAACCTTCTGTGCATTGGCTTAGGTTTTAGTTTGGCAGAATTATCTAGCAACAAATTAACCTTTATAACCCTATGTTCACTGCACATCAATGGTGTTAAAACTTGACTTGAAGTTACAGTAATTTCTTTGGGAACACAAACAATGTCTAGTATGTTCCATCCCCTGGTAGTTTTTTTTACAATCTGAAGTAATTGTTGTCCCTGAATATACGCTGTGAATAATTTCATTACTAATGTTATAGAATCAATATTATTCCAGTCTGTTTCTGGTAAATTTAAGTCCCCAGCTAATATTATTCTTCTCTCCTGTGTTTCATGTAAGAAATGTATGAATTCCTCTAGGTCATCTGCACTTGAATTTGGTGATGTATACACTCCAGCAATTGTTATATGTTCCAGAGTTGTCTTTATTGTCAGTTACACAATCTATAGTGTTGGTGTTATCATTGAACATGTAATAATCACAGGTTTCATAGCTATCTTTAATCCCTATCATAACACTTCCACCTATTTTTTTATTAGAATGTCTGTTACAGTAAAAACATTTATGCCCTGACAGAACTGGTTTCCAGTCATTGTTTTTTAACCATGTTTCACAAACAAAATCTTCAGTCTTGTGGGAACGTAGCTAATTTTCTAATAAAAAAGTTTTATTGTTAATGTTCCTAGCATTAACAACCGTCATAGAGGCATCAAATGTTGCTATCTGTGGGCTGTTTAATTTTTGACATGGCAAAATTCCTGCCTAGTGTTTGTCAAATATTGCAAAATATCTGCTGCAAAAATTCTCTTCCCTGATCTAGACAAATGCAAACCATCTTGTGTGAACAAGTGTGCCCAAAACAAAGCTTGGATGCTCTACATATTTCCATTTTTTAAAACAGGGCATTTTTTCCATGTAGGTATTTCCACAAAAAATCTTTTCATTCACAGCGACTTGACTATCCTTTCTATAGGTGATTTGTGAACAATAAGTCCTAACACCAGTACAAGCAATACTATCTAAGAGGGCTGTCAGCTCCCTACTAACAGTCAGAGAATACTTGCAGGTGACTTCATTTGTACCAACATGAATAAAAAGAGAGACATGATTCAGCTCGCTGAATATGTGTCCTAAGCAGGTATGTCCCTAGCCTTAAGCAGCATCCTTCCATCACCCAGAATGATGCCTCAATACAAACAAAAAATGATTGACTTTAATAATTGGCTTAGATTCTGGTGTCATTCCAAGGGGATCCAGTACCTGACAGCCAGGGAGGACATGATTGACAGACCAAGATGCTTTGCCAGATATGGCATTCATCTGTCTCCCATGGGCTTTAGGCTTCTGGCAAAGCCTCTTGCCTCCCCCATAGTGCCTTTTTTAGGCAAAGTTGTGAGCAAAAATTACCAACATAAAAAAAGTCTTATAAATTAAATTTAAAGATTATGCTGCCAAACTCTAGGAGTCTTAGCATGAAACTGCACTCATTGCAAGCATTCCTTGCCCTGGAGGATGCTGACATTTGTGCAGTCACTGAAACCTGGTTCAAAGCTGTGGAGAGCACCCCAACCTTACCAGGTTACTCATCCTCCCATACTTTCAGACCCCAAATGGAGGGCTACAAAGCCAAAGGAGGTGGAGTTTCAATATTTATCAAAGACATACACACCTCCAGGCTGGTCAAACGGTATGACACACAGGAGACGCTCTAAGTGCAGTTAACTGTAGACAAAACACCTTTTCAAATCATAGCTAGCTACAGACACTCAACCATGACTCAGGATGCCCACTCCACCTATCTGGACTTACTTGAATCCATCAAGATTCAACCCTCTACCCTAATCCTGGGTGACTTTAATTACCCAACCATAGAGTGGAAGACCTATTCTAGCCCAAACATAAATGCCCAGAGATTCCTTGACTTTGTCAATGCCAATGCATTGGATCAGCTGGTTGATACCCCTATGAGAAGTGAAAATATCCTGGACCTGGTCCTAACCAACATGAGTAGCCACTGTAGCATTTCTACAGTGTCATCCTCCTTGGTAATATCCGACCATAAAGCAATCACTTTTGAAGTCACAATCTTCTCTGACCCTCCACCTCTTGTCAGGGTCAAATGAAAAAAAAATTTCAAAGCTGACTAAAATCTCTTCAGAGCAGGTATAAGCAGCTTCACAGCCACCATCCCTTCAGTTGGAACTAGCACTAATGTCCAAGCCTACACCAAAAAACTATATGAGCACCCACATTCCTGTATAGACTCAGCAATACCTGACAGGATGAAATCATCTTCCTCATGGAAGACTAAACCTGTCTGGTGGACAGCAGCAATAAACAAACTCTATAATACAAGGAAAAAATTGTTGTCCAGGACCAAAAACGAGCAGGTGCCAAGTTGGAAGCAATCTCTCCTTTGTCTGAACAAGCAAATAAGGTCACTGGTGAAATCCTCTAAGGCTAATGAGTGCAAATTGGACACATCCACCAAGGACAATCACAAGACCTTCTTCACATATGTCCACAATCTCAAAGGCAACACCCAAATCTGCTCTGAATTGGTGGTCAATAACACTACATACACAAATGTCATATATATATATATATATATATATATATATATATATATATATATTCCAAAAACTTTCCCTCGACGAGGTGCAGCAAACTGTAAGCAAACTCTTCAATTATCGTTCAGTGGGAGACAAATAATCCAACAATCAAGTACTAAAAATGTCTGATGAAGCGGAACATTGAATCCGTGAAAGCACTTACATTTATTAAATACCTGTATTTTTAGTACTCGATTGTTGGATTATTTGTCTCCCACTGAACGATAATTGAAGAGTTTGCTTACAGTTTGCTGCACCTCGTCGAGGGAAAGTTTTTGGAATTTGTAGAAGTCTTTACTACTTTGGTTCTTTTTTCGCTATATATATATATATATATCGCCATCCTGCTGGCAGACAGGTTCAGTGAACATTTCACCTCCATGTCCCCCCATAAGTAAACCAGGGCATCCCCATCAACTGCCACCTCCCCTCATCATCAGGGAGCAGGTCCTTAATGCCATCTCAAAGGCAAAAAACTATAGTCTCCATGGGACCCAATAACATCCCTGGCTGTATCCTGCATGAACTCAGGCATGAGCTCTCAGCTCCGTTAGACATCCTATTCAACCAAAGCCTGAGCACCAGTTTCATCCCTGCTGAATGGAGGACAGCCACTGTCATCCTCCTAAACAAAGGTGGAGCATCCAATGACCCAGGCAATTATAGGCCCATCAGCCTAACTAGCCTGATCTGCAAGGCCATGGAATGCATTATCATGGACCTTATAAACAAGGACAATTGTGACCTCCAAATACTTGACCCCACACAGTTTGGTTTTGTCAAAGGGAGATCATGTCTGTTAAACTTGGTTGACTTCATTGAAACAGTCACCAAAGCCATGGATGAGCGGAGGACAGTACACACTGCCTACCTTGTCCTAGCCAAAGCCTTTGGCACTATACCCCACTTGGGCATAATAGATAAACTCTTCCAGGTAGGCATCAACCCGTCTGTTACCAGATGGGTAGCTAACTAGCTCATTGATAGAGCCCACTCAGTCAAAGCAGGGGAAGCCACCTGTAGTAGTAGACCTGTAACAAGCAGTGTACCCCAAGGATCAGTCTTGGGGCCTCTACTGTTTAGGATATACTTTTCTGAGGTGCAAGCCAAAACCAGTGGTCTGTGGCTGACCAAGTTTGCAGATGATTGGCACTGTCTTAAATTCTCCTAGTGATATGATCATCCTCCAAAAGGGCCTTATTCAAACTAGTGACTGGTGCCAGAAGCATGGCCTCAAACTGAATCCCAAGAAATGCATCATTATCCCCTTTGGGGAAAATGTCATCCCCACTAATTATAACATTAATAACAATGTACTAAGCATGCAATCAGCTGTGAGGGACTTGTGCACCTAGGTTGACAGCAACATGACTTTTGACCACCATTTTGCCTCTGTTATACAGAAGGCTTTCTACATGGCCCACCTCATTAATAAGGGTATTTCATCCAGGAACAAGGAGGTCATAACATCCCTGTACTCCTCCATTATCAGACCCATTATCGAGTACAATGCCCCCTTTGACATGTACCTTGCCAAACACATGCAGCAGTTGAAGAGACCACAGAGGTTCCTAACCAGGAAAATCCAGGTTCTGAAATACCTATCCTATACAGATAGGCTTAAAGCCCTGTCCATCTAATCAGTCTCATACAGACTGCTCAGAGGTGACCTGTGTCTGGCATACAAGGCCATTTCATACTTAGCATTTATGGAGTTGCTGCATATCCGTAAGATAAACTCCACTCATGCAATCCACATGAAAAGCCTTAACCTGGTCTATGACATTAATAGAACTTGTTTGGCGGAATAGATTTGTGTCCCAAAGACTCCCCTGACTGTGGAATAGACTCCCTCTCCATGTCAAGCAGGGTACCTCTCTAGCCCTCTTTAAGAGGAACCTGGATGGGAAACAGAAAATATACCCCTGATATCCCACCTGTGTCCCTGCAGGACAGGGGAAATAGGTGCTGACTTTGAGGGAACATGGGCAAAATTCTTGGCTAGGCTTATAAGAGCCTCAGGGCCAATAGCCTAGTATCTTCCTATGAACCTAGACACAGCCTCTCCACCACACCAGATATATATATATATATATATATATATATATATATATATGTATATAGGTCTACTTGAAAACACTGACACGTCAAAACACCGATGGTGAGAACACCGAGACAGGAAGATCGACAACTGATATGACCAACAAGCACAAAACTTCACATGCCCGACAAACCACAATCCCGACAATCAACAAAACAAACAACTTTTCCGAAAAACACAATCACAACACAAGCACACCAAAAACCTTACAAACCTACACTAAACCTTACATCCACAACTATCTATGCACTAACTTTAACCCAAACCCTAACCCTAAGGTCCATCACTATCGTACACTCACCTAACCCTCGCCCTAACCCTAACTCACCTAACACGCCCATAACCCTAAAGTCTGTCACTATCACACACTTACCTTAACCCCACCCTAACCCTAACTCACTTAACCCGCCCCAACCCTAAAGTCTGTCACTATTGCACACTCGCCTTAACATGTCGGTGTTCTCAGTATTGGGCTTTTAAACTGTCAGTCATCTCAGTTGTCGATCTTCCGGTCTCAGTGTTCTCGTCCTCGGTGGTTTGGCATGTCAGTGTTTTCAAGCAGACCTATATATATATATATATATATATATATATATATATATATATATATATATATATATATATATATATATATCTTAGGTCTATATTATTTCATCGAATGGCCACATTGTTGAATGGAATTTTATTGAAATGCCAGTCATTGAACTTCCCATGTGGTGGACTGCACCACAACAACCCCATTAATTATGTGTACTAACTCCGAGACTACACTACAGTGTAAAAAAGGCCAGATTTGCTAATCCGTGCCATAATGGGATCTCAGAACAGTTTGACGAATGGCAATTCCAATTAAATAGTGTTCAGCAATGTGGCCATTCAGGGAAATAATAGGGACCCATTCCTTTCCACAAGGGAGATGGTCCCCTGCAACTATAAACCTATCTACCTAGACAGGATCATTTGCAAGATGATGGAATGTATCTTCATGGGTCTCATAAACAGGGACATGGGAAATCAACAATTCCTAGACCACAACTAATACAGATTTGTAAAAAATAGATTGTGCCTATTAGACCTAGTTCTCCTTTTGGAGAAAATCATAGAATACCTAGATGACAGCAACTCAGTGCACAGATCTTTCTTTGATTTAGCTAAGGTTTTTGGCACTAAATTCCACTCTGACATCATTAACTAACTGGTTAAATTCAATATAAATCCCTACATAACCTGTTGAGTTGACAACTAGCTCATTCACACACACACACACACACACACACACACACACACACACACACACACACACACACACACACACACACACACACACACACACTTCCATTACAGTTGCTGGGACACTATTCTTTAAGAGACATGTCACCAGAGATGTATCCCTCCATTATAGTTGATGGTGCACTATTCTCTAAGAGACATGTCACCACTGATGTATCCCAGAGTACTGTTATTAGAACAGTCCTATGTAATATCTTCTTTTCTGTTGTCAGATCTGAAATTATAGTCATCTGACTGATCAAGATTGTGGATGATTGTAAACTTGTAACCATCTGCTAGTTTCATGAAACTACTCATTGTCCAAGGGTGCCTAGCATGGAGAAACCCATGGTGCTTGGGTCATGGTCTAACTAAAGACCATGAAATGGAGCATATCACAGTTTGGGAAAAAGAAAACATCACACATTTAGTGAATTAAATGACACCCACCCTTATAACAGACACTGCTGTTAGAGACTTGGGCACTTTCATGGATAATAAACTCTTCTTTGACCCCCCCCCCCCCATGTATACATTGTCATCAGGAAAACCTTTATCATCAGCCAACTGATTATTAAGGGCATCTACTTTTAGTCAAAAGAGGTCATTATTCTCCTCTATTTATCCAACACAAGGCCCATATTAGAAGAGAATGCATCCTTTGGTATGTACCTGTCTGAACACCTAACCCAATTTGAGAAACTCAACTCCACTAAAAGAATCTCAGGTATGAGCTCTGTATGCTACCCAGAGCAAGCTTCAAAAGCCTTGTCTTTCTTCTGTCTTCTACACTTACTGAGTGGTCTATGTCTGGCTTGCAAAGCTGTAAATGATACAATTCCCCTTGATCTATTTCGGGTCTATATTAGAACATCGACTTTTTAAAACATCAAATGTTCTAATATCTACCCCTATTCAGCGAATGCTGATAATATCGAACATGCAGAACAGCAAATATTTTCCCAGGAAAAAAATTTGCTGTTCCGACACACATACACACAACACAAGCACACCAAACAAACAGCAATCCACACACATTCACCTAAAATCCTACATCTAACCCACCTAAAAAACTACATCTAACCCTACACTAAACTGTACATACACCACTAGCTATCAACTTACCTTAACCCAAACCCTAACCCTAAGGTCCGTCACTATCGCACACTCACCTCACCCGCACCCTAACCCTAACTCCTCTACCCCACCCTAACCCTCACGTCCACACAATCGCACACTTACCTCACCCACGCCTTAACCCTAACTCACCTACCCCATCCTAACCCACATGTCCACACAATCGCGCACTTACCTGGCCCGCACCTTAACCCTAACTCGCCTATACTTACCTGACCCATCCCCTAACCCTAACTAACCTACCCCACCCTAACCCTCATGTCCACACAATCGCACACTTACCTTACCCATGCCCTAACTCACCTACCCCGCACCCTAACCCTCACGTCCACACAATCACACACTTACCTGATCCCGACCCGTAACTTTCCACCACAGTACTGAAAATAACAATGCCACAGGAACGGCCAACTGAATCCCTTCCCTAGGAAGAAAGTCGGTGTTCTGCAGCTTTGCTGTTTTCAGCGTTCGCTGAATTGGATTCGATATTAGAACATTCAAAGTTGTGAAACTTTGATGTTCTAATGTAAATCCGATCTATTCTGCATCTGCAAGACTGATAGTAATACAAATACAAAATCAATGGACATGGTTCTGTATTGCAATATAAACAGGACTCTGTGATATGACAAATATTTCTCCTGAGGAGTCCTCCTTATCTGCAACAAACTCTCCCTTGCTGTAAAGCAAAACATAGAACTCATAATCTATGCTAATAATAAATAATAATATAGAAATGGATGGGAAACCAAAAACTTGCCACTGGCATAGACCCTTATCCCTTATGGAAAGGTCAGTGTAATTAGTTTAGTGCACCATTGGGACCGCAGTGGCTATGCTTCCAATTGCTTAACAAGTCTGCTGCCTAGTAGCAACGGTGAATCTATGAATGAAAGGTGAATTAGGTGTGCAGATTTTAGGTGCTGGTAAGACTAAGGCAGAATGGTAGCAAGGTTATCTGGTTCCCTGTGTATTTCCACAGTCAGACACCCTATCACAACTTTAAGTGTGAAGAGTTTAGAAGAGAACAAAAAGGTCTTAAACAGTAATGGACATCAGATTATAAGCCCAGTGTTTCTAAAGCATAGCCAAACAACTCACTTATGCTGTACTGATGAGATCATAAAACATCAGAAATATGGAAAGTCTATAGCTAGTGGGATTTGGCTATATTGGCCTGAATGTACTCATAAAGACTTAAAAAGGAAAAAAGTCATAGGTTCATAGGTTCATAGTTTAGTACTAAGCTAACTGCCCTTGCGAGCCATTTTAAGCCTAGCCAATTATCCCTTGTGAGACTCAAACCCTGCACCTTGTGTTTGTAAGGCAAACACCTTAGCCATTAAGCCACCCTCCCAACCCCCAAATTCATAAGCCATGGAGCTGAAATATTGGCATGCCATAAGGGGTCATGTGTACATATCCCGTGGACCACCACTACAGAAGGTTTAAGATATTATTTACTTTCCTTTGTATGTCAAGTTAGTCAAACTAGGACAGTGGTCTGTATTCAGGGAAGACTGTGATGGTATATATACAACTTTAAACGGAAATTTGCCAGGGCATCAGGGATCTTCCCCTACTCTTTGCAGTAGGTGAAAGAAATTGGGTGTTACACATGCTGACTTCCTGTTTCCTGTCCAGGTGCAGATGCAGCCAGGAGGAACAGGGAGAACCATGGCTGCTGAGAGCCAAGGCAATTTGGAAGTTAAATGTGTTGAAAATGAAGAAAAAGTGGTAGAAACACTACCACAAATATTTCAGGTGATGTGGGAGCAGGGAAAACACTGTCTGCTGATAGTGAGGAGATTAGGAAGGAGATGGCACTAACTGCAGTGGTGAAGATGGATTAAGAAGAACATTTCCAGGAAAACTTGTTTAAGATGGCAAAAATGGCAGAAAAATGTGTCATTTCAACCCTCCAGTCAAAAGGGATGCAGGATGAGTATCTGGAGGAGCTAGTTAACCAGGTTGGACCACAAAGTGGTATCCTGGAGTATCCTGGAGTGACATTATGGAAATAATAGAAGATGGAGAAAAATAGAAGGAAAAAGAGCCAGAGAGGCTTCCAGAAAAAAAATCCTGTTCTCAGATGCTGGAAGAAGGAGCTAAGGAAAAGACAGAGATGAAAGAAATAAAGAAAAAAAATATGTTGTTCAGGTGAGCAATAAAAAAAGAAAAAGGCCTGGACAGATATGAGGTATTTGACAATGTTATTGCACCTCTGGGAGTAAAACCTGAAGAGGTAAGATATTTAATTTTAATTAACAAAGAAACTTTTTGTGACTTGGTTTCTGAAACTGGGCATGCTAAGGGCAGTTTTTTGGAGGTCTATGAAAAAATGAAAGCAGCCTTTCCATGGACAGAATATATTGTGTAAGCCTTTTTTTCAGGAAAAAAAATGAATCTTGATTCAGTTTAGAACTGAAGTGGGAGCAAAAGAACTGAGAGAATATTTGGTGACAATATGTAAAGAAGTAGTGGACACTACTAAAATCTATGATCAAAGTGGATTGTGGACTGGGAGTTGGGAATGTGGAATCATTTTAAAAATGGAATATGATAATGTGATACACATACCTAGTTTTATTAACGTGCATGACAGTAGAGGTTTTGTGAGGTACAGAGGACAAGCAAAAAAATATTATTTTTGTGGATAAAGTGATCATTTAATTAATGAATGCAACAAAAATGTTATTTATGTGGTTAGACAGGTCATAATGCAAAGAAATGTGAAGTGAAATGTAAGAAATGTGAAAATACTGGACATTCATGGTTAGAATGTGAGGTAGAAATATAAGAAAATGAAAATGGAATTGGAAATAAAATTATAAAAGAAAAAGAGTCAGAAGTGAATGCTATACAAGAACATACAATACAACAAGAAAAACACAGCAATGATATTTAAATTTAAATTTAAAGGGAAAAAAAAGAGAGAGTGACAGATGAAATAAGTGAAGAGTCACAGTGGCATTCAATAGGAAAGAGAGTTAGAGAAAGAAAAAGAACATTAAAAAATATAATGGTGAGAGAATACAAAAAGTAAGGGATAAGAAGATTATTCTAATAACTGTTCTATAAACCTGAAAATATTAGCTTTGAACGTGAAGAGCATGAAGAATATTAAGAGAAGAGTTAGTATTTTACAGTGGTGTGTTGCAGTGGATGCTCAATAACAGTGTTAGAAGACATTAGACTGCTAACAAGGGAAGAAAGGCTACAAACAGAAAGAAATTTTGGAATTATACTGTTATTTGGAATACAGGCAAAGAAACATGTTAAGATATATGTATACTATGTCATAAAAATATAACAATATTAGATATTACAATAGTAGACTTGGGCGAAATAACAGTAGCGGAATTAAGATGAAAAAATATGTACATAAACTAATAGCTTTATATACATATGTGACAAAAAATAAAGAGAAACAGTGTTTAAAAGTATACCTAAGTATGTCTGTGTGTTAACATGGATATAATAAGGACAGGTGACTTTAATTGTAATTTGAAAAATAAAAAGAATAGTTGTGATGTTAAAATGGTTAATGAAATTATGAAAAGTTGAAAATTAAAAATATGGGAAAATAAACAGTGGGCTTACAAAAGAAATTAAATTAATACAGAAATTGATTATTTTTTTATATCAAAAGGCCTAAAATTACACAAAAATGAATTAAATATAATGGGTTCTCTGATCATGAGGTGTGTGAATATATGTGAAGGCTGCCAGCCTAGCCAGATAGAATTTTGCAGATAATTATGTTATTTGTAAATATTTATGTAAGCCACAGGCTTGTTCTCTTAAATGTGAAAAGACTGCATTGGATATTGAACTGCAAAAATGTAACAACAGTGCACTCTGCTGTAAGAGCTAAGTCAAGCATTTCATGACTGTCTTTGATGTCAAAATTTGGAGCCAATATGTCTGGATGGAGGAATGTTGCCTATTGTTTTGAGGCCAGAGTTAATGGCTAGAATTTGTATGTAAAATGTCCTTTATTGCTGTACTTTCTGACCAGGTGTAAAGAATGTAAATGTAGTTTCTGTTAGCCTGGGAACACCAGAGAAGTGTGAAGAATGATGTCATTTGAAGCAGCTCTCGTCAATTTAATGAGAGAAAATCAGGGAGCTCTGAGCATTTGTCTTGAGAACATCCACCATCACCAGAACTGCCTGTTTCTTTATGTAAGTTTATTGTAGAACTGTGTTTTCTCTTTGATATAGCTAGGAAATAGGAAGATTAAACTAGTTTTTTTCTGTGATGTCAGACCTTTTGCTACCGTATTATTTTAAGTATTTATCTGTGATCTCTGAACTCTTAACTAGCACTGTGTAGTAAGAAGTATTGTCTTGTGTTTTTATTATTTATTATTAAATACTGTTAAACCTTTCAACTGTGGCTGTTTTATGTAGAATTAATTTAAGCACTAGAGTACATTGCATGTATATAGTGATACTGTATCAAGTCACGCTAATAAGCCTTGACTGTTCAATCACACTTACCATTTGAATAATAATATTGCACAGTAATAATTGGACACCCTTTCAGAAGGGCCTTTCAGTAGCTGATATTAGTGGGTGGTGGCAGCTGGTACTACCTTTTAGACTGGACAGAAAAGGGGCACAGCTGGAGAACCTGTGCCAGCCTACCCCAGGAGTGTCTGTGTAGTTGTATATAAGTCTTATTTCTAAGTGTGTGTGTGTGTGTCAGCTACTTGGGCAGGGACACAAAGCACTGGTTGGACAAAGAGGGTGATGGAGGTTTTAGCTTGCCCAGTAGGTTGAGATCTGGACCCTATAGCTGTGCCAGTGGGGTGTCTTATTTGGGACTTGGAGAGAAAGGGAGAAACCAGGCCCAGACTGACTGTGATCTCTGTGTGCTCTTAAGAGAAATTGTACTTTACTGTGTGTGTATTTATTATCCTTTCCCTATATGGATGCCCCTCACTGGTGATAGTTGTGAGGACTGAGGCTCCTTGATTGTTGTGCCAGGGCACGGGCATCACATATTAATTGTTTGGCAGTGGTGGGATATCCACACCACATATTAATTGGTTGGCAAATTGTAATTGGCTTGTAGTGGTGTGGGTAGAGTGAATTCCTGTAGCTTGTGTACAGTGATCACTGAAGGTGTTTTGTACTTTAAATCAGCCAAGCAGTGACTACTCAGAGTTCAGATCACAATTGTTTTATTTCTTTTGTTAGCTTAGTTAGTCAGGGAGAGTAGGCAGCATGTCAACAGAGGAGTATGGAAACCTGACAAGGAGCCAGCTGGCTGAGGTGTGCCAGGCTAGGGGACTGGTGCATGGAAACCTGACTAAGGGGGACATGATTGCAGCTTTGGTCACAGCTGCATCAATAAACAGCAACCAGGAGGACGATCAGACTGGCAGTGGAGATGTACCACCCTCAGAGAATGGACAGATCAACCTTTCAGCAGAGGACTTAAAAATCCATCTGGAGCTAAAGAGACTTGAGTTGGAGGCCAGGCATTTGGAAATAGAAGCAGCTGAGAGACTGAAATGTCTGTAGGCTGAGGAGAATGGGAAACTGCTATGCCTGGTAGCTGAGGAAAAGGAGAGGCAGAGGCAGCATGAGTGGGAGATGCTGACTCTTTGCCAGAGTCATGGAGGTAATGGAGAAGGGAGTAACTGGACCCCAGATGCACAAAAGGTCAGTGCATTTTTCTGCAGTTTAAAGAGGGGGATAATTTTGTCACTTTCATTCATATGTTTGAGAGGGTATGTAAACAGTATGATGTTGACCAAAGGCTCTGGGTATGGTTCCTGATCCCCTTACTCCAGGGTGAAGCTGTAACTTTGTGGTCTAAAATGTCTGATGTTTGACTGTTTTAATTACATGGTTTTTAAGCATTGCTTGTAAGAATGTTTTAAGCCAACACCTGAAACTTATAGGAAAAAGTTTTGTGGGCATAGATGCAAGACAGAAGAAAGTGTGTGTGTGAATATGTTGCTGAACTGAGTACTTATTTTCATAGGTGGGTGAGTGGATGTCAGGTCACCACTTTTGAAGGGCTGGAAGACCTTTTGGTGATAGAACAAGCCCTTAACACTTTGCCTGAGGACATGAGAATCTGGTTAGCTGATAGACAATGTGCTAATTCAGATGAGTTGGGGAAGAAGGGAGACCTATACCTAGCAAGCAGGGCATACCTGCACAGGAAAAGGACCCCCAGTACTGCTCATGGGTCTAAAGGAACCCATAGTGGGCAGCACAGCCTGCCCCAACAGAATCTGTCAGTAGCAAGGGAAGCCTCTAATCCAGATACATGTCCAGGACCTAGGGTTAAATGTTTTGAATGCAACCAGTGGGGCCATGTAGCATACAGATGTCCACAGAGGTGAGGTGGGGAACAAAGGGTGAGAGAGCCAGTAAGTGGGAAAGACAAAATGCCAATAGTAGGTTGTCGTGGGACAACAAGGGTACCCAACTACCATCCTGCAGATGTCCTGATAGGGAAGGATTTGGATGAGGCAGCACCATGTGCTTATGCAGTTACACACAGTCAGGCTAGGAGACAAGCATATGGGTCTGGTAGCCAGGGGGAGAACCAGACAGACTGCATGCTTGCAGCCAGGACTGTTGAGGTGGTTACTTCATGGAGGGAGCTACTCTGTAGCAGTGAGACTGAAGCTGAGCCACAGCTGCTTGTGGGTACTGATGTTCCCTTGGACAGAGTGACTGCAAAGGTAGAGGTGAGTAGTAGCACCCAGGCTGACAGTGAGGCACCACTGTCAGAGGATGCCAGACATCATGTGGAAGAGGACCTGGGAAGGGTTACAAAGAGAGAGTTGAGACAGCCTCAGCTCTCAGATCCTACATTGTAAAGCCTGAGGCAGGTAGCTAGTTAGGCACCTGATTCTCAAGGGAAGGGGGGACCTGTATACTGGGACAAAGGGTTACTGTATAGAGAGTGGACCCCTGAGGGAGGGCGAGAAGGTGAGAGGGTACAGCAGTTGGTAATGCACAGATCCTACCATCTGGTGCTTCTAGCCATAGCCCATGATATTCCCTTTGCAGGTCATATGGGCATAAAAAGTACAAAGAGACATATGCAGAACTTATATTGGCGTGGAATTTCCAGCGATGCAACTGGATACTACAGGACCTGTGAGCAGTGCCAAAAGGTAGGGAAGGCAGGAGACAAGGTGGGAGCTCCTTGGATGCTTTGCCTGTGATTGAGGAGTCATTTCAAAGGGTAGCTGTGGATATTGTAGGACCTCTGAGTACCCCAAGTTCCACAGGGAAAATGTATATCCTAGTGGTAGTGGATTATGCTACATGATACCCTGAGGCAGTGGCTCTGTCGTCCATTGAGGCAGAAAAGGTGGCAAATGCTTTGTTAGAGATTTTCAGCAGGGTAGGTTTCCCAAAAGAAATACTGACTGACAGAGGTGCCAATTTCATGTCAGACCTGCTGGCTTGTCTGTGGAAGTACTGTGGGGTGAAGTACCTGAAGACCACCCCCTACCTTCCCCAGACTAATGGTCTTGTTGAGAGGTTGAACTCTACAATCAAGTCCATGCTATGGGCATTTGCAGACCAGTTTAAGAGTGAGTGGGACCATTATTTCCCCCATCTGTTGTTTGCTTACAGAGATGTTCACCAGGAATCCATAGGGTTCCACAGGGTTCCCCAGGAATCCACAGGGTTTTCACCCTTTGAGTTGCTGTATGGGCATAGGGTGAGGGGACCTCTAGATTTAATTCAAAATAAGTGAGAAGGTGAGTGTGAACCTCACAAGAAGTCTGTTGTGGCATATGTCCTAAACCTCAGAACAAGGCTCAGAGAGAACCTGGCAGAAGCCCAACAACAGAAAAAGGTGTGATATGACAGGAATGCTCGAGCTAGAGAGTATACTGTAGGGCAGCAGGTAATGGTTCTCATTCCTGTCACACACAACAAGCTGAAAGCAGTTTGGGAGGGACCCTACAAGGTGGTAAGAAAGGTAAGTGAAATTAACTATATGGTGGAACTGCTAGAGGCAGGGGCACAAAGTGTACTATGTTAACATGATGAAACCTTACCATGGAAGGAGGCCCTTGTGCTGAGCATTTTTAGTGGATTGCAGGAGGAATCTGAGGGAGATCTGTTGACTGATCTCCTCAATGAGGCTTTGACTGTCACCTCAGTGGAAGGGGTTGCAATGTCCCAACATCTATCTCCTACCCAGGTTCGAGAAATCTGAGCAGTGTTACAGGAGTTTGGGGACATGTTCACTGGAAAACCAGGTACACCAGGTGGATACAGGACCCCAAAGGCTATTAGGCAGGCCCCTTATAGGGTGCCTGAGAGAGTCAAACAGATTCTGAGTGAGGAGATACAGGAGATGTTGGAACTAGGGGTGATTCAAGAGTCTAACAGTCCCTGGGCCTCCCCAGTGGTGCTGGTGCCAAAGAAAGATGGCAGCACCAGGTTCTATGTGGACTACAGGAGATTAAGTACTCACACAGAGTCAGATTCTTACCCCATACCTAGGACAGATGAGGCCCTAGAGCAGCTGGGTGGGGCTAAATATTTTACCACCAATGATCTTACCAAGGGTTACTGGCAGGTGCTCTTGACTCCCAGTGCTAGAGAGAAGTCAGCCTTTGTGACTCCTTTTGGCATGTATGAGTTCACAAAGATGCCCTTTGGGATAATTTGCCCAGCAACTTTCCAGAGGCTGGTAAATCACATCCTAGCAGGAGCAGGAGGGTTTGCCCTTACTTACCTAGATGATATTGCCGTCTACAGCCATTCTTGGCAATAGCACCTTCAACATGTCAGGGAGGTGCTGGTCAGACTACAGAGGGCAGGGTTGACCATAAAAATGAGAAAATATCAGGTGGGTATGGCAGAGGTCTCCTACCTGGGACATACAGTGGGGATTGGTAAGATCAGGACAGATCCTGCCAAAGTAGAAGCCATTCTGGCATGGCCTGCACCTGTTACCAAAAAGCAGGTGAGGTCATTCTTAGGGACAGCAGCATACCACAGAAAGTTTGCCACCAGTTATAGTACCATAGCTGCTCCCCTCACAGACTTGACAAGGAAGAACAGGCCAGATAAGATAGTGTGGAGAACAGCACACAGCATGTCAGCAGGCTTTCCAGAAGCTTAATGAAGCTTTGGGAGGACCCCCTGTTTTAGCCAGTCCAGATTACAGCAAATAATTTGTTGTGCAGGTGGATTCTTCAAACCATGGGGTGGGGGCTGTACTTTGCCAGATTTCTTCAGAGGGAGAAGAGCACCCAGTGGTTTATCTTAGTCGTAGGCTCCAACCCAGGGAGGAATGCTTTGCGCCTGTAGAAAAGGAATGTCTAGCCATAGCGTGGGCACTGCAGAAACTTCAGCCTTACCTGTATGGAAGAAAATTCACTATAGTGACAGATCACAACCCCCTAGCATGGTTACATAGAGCCAGCCAGAAAAATGCCAAGTTTCTAAGATGGAGCCTAGGGATGCAAGCATATGATATGTCAGTGCAGGACCGCAGTGGGACTAGTAATGCCAACGCAGATGGACTCTCAAGATGGGGAATAGGGTAAGGTATACTCAAATAGACCTAACCCTCTCATGCAACATTTCTCGGGGGGTCACTTGAAAAGCTAGCTTGAGTTCTCCAGGGGGGGAGAGAATTGTGAAGATAGGTGAATGCTGCCAGCGTAGCCAGATAGAATTTTGTAGATAATTCTGTCATTTGTAAATATTAATGTAAGCCAATATGTCTGGATGAAGGAATTCTGCCCATTGTTTTGAGGCCAGAATTAATGGTTAGAATTTGCATGTATAATGTCCTTTATTGCTCTGGTTTCTGACCAGGTGTAAAGAATGTAAATGTAGTTTCTGTTAGCCTGGGAACACCAGAGAGGTTTGAAGAATGATGTCATGTGAAGCAGCTCTGTATTATTAATTTAAAGAGAGAGAATCAGAGATCTCTGAGCATTTGCCTTGAGATCATCCAACATCACCAGCTCTGCCTGTTTCTTTATGTAAGTTTATTGTAGAACTGTGTTGTCTCCTAGATATAGCTAGAAAATAGGAAGATTAGACTAGTTTGTTTTTCTGTGTTGTCAGACATTTTGCTACTGTATTATTTTAAGTATTTCTCTGTGATCTCTGACCTCTTGACTAGCACTGTGTAGTAAGAAGTATTGTCTTGTGTTTTTATTGTTTATTATTAAATATGTTTAAACCTTTCAAATGTGGCTATTTTATGTAGAGTTAATTTAAGCTCTAGAGTACATTGCATGTATATAGTGATACTGTACCATGTCACTCTAATAAGTCTTGCCTGTTCAGTCACACTTACCATATGGATAATAATATTGCTCAGTAATAATTGGACACCCTTTCAGAAGGGCCTTTGAGTAGCTGATATTAGTGGGTGGTGGCAGCTAGTACTATCTTTTAGACTTGGCAAAAAAGGGACACAGCTGGAGGACCTGTGCCAGCCTTCCCCAGGAGTGTATGTGTAGTTGTATATAACTCTTATCTCAAAGTGTGTGTCTGCTACTTGGGCAGGGACACAAAGCATTGGTTGGATAGAGAGGGTGCTGGAGGTTTTAGCTTGCCCAGTAGGCTGAGATCTGGACACTATGGCTGTGCCAGAGGGTAGTCTTATTGGGACCAGTAGAGAAAAGGAGAAACCAGCCCCAGACTGACTGTGATCTCTGTGTGCTGTTAAGGGAAATTCTACTTTACTGTGTGTGTATTTATTATCCTTTCCCTATATGGACGCCCTTCACTGGTATTAGTGGTGAGGATTGAGGCTTCTTGATTGCTAGGTCAAGGCATGAGTATCACATGGTGATTTGGATAAGAATTCATGAAAATGAGGATTATATTAAAATAGGAAAATGCATAAAAAAAGAAAATGAAAAAGTTAGGAGAAAGAAAAGAAATTGCAAAACTATGGTAACAACATATCAGAATGAGAGATTTTTATGAAAATTTAACAATATGGTGGATCCAATTAAAAAAGAAATGCAAAAAATATTTTTAGAATGTATAGAAAAGAAAGGGGAAAAAACAAAAATGGAATACAAAATATTGTCAAAGCTATTTAAAGACTTGCCAAAGAAGAAAAACATATTTTATGAGAAAGATAAAATAATTATATCGAAGAAATCAGGATAAGGTTACTACATTGTTATATAAGCAAAACTATTACTTATTAGGAAAAAAAGAAGTAGCACCATACTTGTTTTAGATAGTAAAAAAGGAAAGATAATAAGAGAATTAAAAAAATCAAGAAGGGAAGTAAGTTAAAAAAACAAGGAGACATATATGACATAAATAAAGAATATGTATGAGATTGATAGAGTAAAAAAAGAAGTTAACATAGGACAAATTTATAGTGGTGAAAAAATAAATAAGGAAGATAATGAATTTGAGAGACAAAATATAAATGAGTTGAATGAGCTCGTGAAAGATATTAACGTAAATTCAGCTACAGTTTTGGATAGAATTGACTATAGTATATATAAGGAAATGTATGACTGGCAAAAATGGTGTGTATAAAAGAAATGAATGAATGGCTAGAACAAGGAATTAAGTATAAAGAAATCTGCACAGGTGTTATAAAATTTATATTAAAGAAAGTAGATAAAGATGAAATAAAAATTGGAGAATGATTACACTGAATAACATGGACTATAACATTTTCATAAGAATAGCAACTAAAAGACTACAATGTAAAATAGAAATATCATTTGATCAGAATGTGTTTGAAAGAAAAGGAAAAGGGAGTCAAGACCTATTGAACATAATAAGGGAAACAATTGATAATATTATTAATCAAAAAGTGGAAACAAAAATCATGATAGGTGATGTCAGGCATATGATAATATTCAGTATAAAGCATTATGGAGAATTTTACAAACATACAACATAAGTGAAAAAATATTACAAGTAATTAAATCAATATATGATAAGAATTATGTGAAATTGAACATAAACAGATGGACTGGGGAAGATTTGAAAAATAGAGCATGGTATAAAACAAGGATGTCCTGCAAGCAGTATGATCTTTACTATAATCATGAACCCACCAGTAATGGAAATTAATAAAATGTCAAGTAAGGGAGGATATAGAATGATGGAGGAGATAGAGTTACCAATAGTGTATACTTGCACTGATGATATTGTTGTAATAGCAAAAAAAAAATAATGAAAAAATGAGTATACAGTTGAAGAAAATAGGAGGTATGGAATATAATGAAAATATAGATATTTTAGGAATGATGCTTGGAAGGACCAAATACAGACATGAGCAATGGGATAAACTTATTAAATGAATCAAAGACATGATGACATTCTGAAAGAGATATAGGTTTTCATACAAAAAGAAAGCACAGTTAATAAACACCTTAATTTTAGGTAAAATTGCTTATATTGCAAATGTTTATATGATGCCAATGAAGTATGAAAAAACAATTATACAGACTTTTTAAAATTTATTTGGGGGTCGAGATTGAACTTTGCTAAGGGGAATTTTATATATAAAAGCTGAACAAGGGGGGTTGGGACTGATAAATCTGATTGTGTATACAGCCTCCTTAAGTATGTATAAAGTACTAAAAGGAATAATGAAAGATAATAAAGATTTGACAGAAACAGTAATGTAAATATAGAGATATTTGGGAAGAAATGGAAATTAAAAAAGAAGTAAAAGTGTTAATGATGAAATGAATGAATTTTACAGTAAAATTGTATCTTGGAAATTAAAAAAATAATGTGGTAAAAAGAACAGAAAATAATGGTATGTTAACATGATGATATCCTTTCATTTGGTGGATCCAAGGAAAGACTTAGAAATAGATAAGAAGAAAGCAATGATGACAAGATACAGAAATTATAAATAAAGGAATTAAAGAATGTAATGATTTTTGTGGAGGTTGTCTATAAGAAAATTACCAGTAGGGACAAATATGCCATAAAAGAGAAAACAGGATAGAATATGTAATAAATGTAAAGAATTGGCAACTACAGAACATGTTTTTTTTAATGTGAAGAATTCAAATACTGTGGAAAGAAGTGTGTAAACATGATTTGATTAAAAGTTATTTAAATGTTGAAATGTTAAACATGGATGCGCTAGAATAAGGGTTTTAGGGGACAAGATCCCTGAATGAAGCTAAGAAAATGGACAGAATCATATTCTACGTAATAAGGACTATATGGAATGAAATACTTAATGAAATCAGATATAGTATAAAATGGACATTGACAAAAATCGTGGAAAAATGTGATTTTGGTTGTGTGTAAAAGAGTGGGGGGTCTTAAAATGGAAATATCAATATATTGAATGATGTTAAAATATATTAGTTTTGTAAATATATAAAAATATGAATTGCATATATGTATATAAATAAAAAAAACCTACTCATTCTGTACAGGCATGCATTTCATTGCAACACTTCTAGCTTCTGTTCTGAGTGCATTGACAGCTTGGAGAAGCAGGAACAGAGCTTTGTAAGTATATAAGGAGTAATGAAAGATGTGAGTGATTATGGTGCTGTTAGTTGAACATCAGATGTACATAATACAATGATGAAGGTAGCAGAAATCGAGGAGAGATGGCAAGAGATGATGGCATGGTGAAGGAGTCAGAAAAGGCAGTCAATCCTTTTCAAGGCCAGCTTAAGGAAGAGGAAAAGGAGACAGAACTGGCTATAATGAATTTGGAAGAGTTGTTTCAACAAAACCTCTTTGAGGAAGAGGTTACAACACAAGAATGTGTTGTTACAACCCTCCAGTCAAGAGGGTTGTGAGTTGATTGTTTGATGGACTTAGTTAGCATGAGTGAACCAGATAAAGGCAAAGACATGTCCTGTGGAGATATGAATGAAAAGGTTGAGATGGAAGATTTCCAGCAGATTGAAGTGAGACAGGTTGATAGAAAATCTTATGCATA
This sequence comes from Protopterus annectens, assembly GCF_019279795.1. Classification (NCBI taxonomy): domain Eukaryota; kingdom Metazoa; phylum Chordata; order Ceratodontiformes; family Protopteridae; genus Protopterus; species Protopterus annectens. The sequence continues at coordinate 1,460,653,426 of NC_056743.1, forward strand.
GATGGTTAAAGTGGGGAATGAAAGTAAGAAAGAAGAAAAAATTGTGAGTTTAAGAAAAAAGAGACTTTATTGTACAGATTGAGAAGAAGGAAAAATTGGAGTTAGACAGATATAAGGTACGGGATGAAATAATTATAACACTAGGAATTAAATGAGGTGAGAGCATTTATGCATATTAATAGAGAGATTTTTTGTGACATTATTTTTGAGACTGTTCATATAGTGGAAGAATTCCTAGTAGAATATGGTAAAATAGACTTTCACCATGGAATTTGTATGTGTGAAAGCCCATTTAGAGGGAAACTAATAAGACAATTAACATTCAATTTAGGACTAAAGTAGAAAAAGAGATTTTAAAAATATATTTATTAGAGTTATGTAAAGATGTATTGAGTTCAAAGTATATGATAGAGATGTATGGACTCGAGAGTGGGATTGCAGTGTGATTTAAAAATTAGAGAATGAGAGTATTGTGCATACTCCAAATATCATAATGTTGAAGGTGGCAAAGACATGCTAAAATATTAGAGACAGCCAAAAACATAGTGTTTTGTGTGTAAAATCTAATCATTTAATAAAATGGGTCATTGGGGGGAGAGTGTGAAGAAGAATTGGAAACTGTAGAGATAGTAAAAGAGCAAAGTAAAAAGAATAAAGTTATAGAAAAAGAATTAGAAACAGTAGAAACACAAAAAGAAACAGTAAATCAGTAAATGCTATGGATAGAGAAGAAGCAATACAAAAATGAATACAAAGGAAAATGTAACTATGGAAAGAATCGAAGAAGAATCATCAGGGTTGAGTGATAGTGATGAGGTTAAATGGAAAATAGTTCAACAAAAACACATTAAATTGGTAAAAGAGTATAAGAGAGGAAAAGGAAGATTACACAGGAATTTAAAAAAGGAGAAAAAAGAAGGGAAAAGGATGAAAATATATATTATGGTAAAATTACTTGTAAAGTTCTAGCCCTTAATGTTAATAGCATGAAAAAGTTAGAGAGAAGAATAAGAATTTTGGAATGGTGTAGAAAGCAGGAATGTGATATTATTTTAGAAGATAGCAGATTCTTATCAAAAGCTGAAAGATATCAAATAGAAGTATGGTCAGAAAAAAAGGTTATTTGGAATTTTGGGAAGGAGACTTGTTAAGGCATTCTTATCTTATATAGAGACACAATAAAATGTGATTTTACTTTTGTTAAAACAGGTAGAACCACAGTTGTTGATGTAAGATGGAGGGGTAAGGTTATTAGAATTGTTGCCCTTTATGCATATGTATTCAAAAAAGAGAGAGATGAAATGTTTAGAAACATTATTCAATATATAGCAATTGCTATCAAGATTATTTTAGTAGAGAATTTATTTTATTTTATTTTATTTGCAGTTGGTTTACCAGGATAGTCCAATGGGCCAAGATGAACCCGTTTTCAATGGAGTCCTGGGGAGAAAAGCTCCAGAAACAAGGTTACAATAGGTTTTAGATCAGATACAATATTTACAAATTATACAGTTTAGAGCATAACATTTCAGGTAGTACATACTGGTGACGAACATTAGAGATGATATAGACTAGAAAAGGAAACATTTTAATACAAAAACTGAGAAGCCATTATATATTAGGAAGCTAGTGAATAGGAAACAAAATAATACATTTGTTATAATTAGCTTAGTAAGTACAAGGGATAATGTGTGAGTTAAGAGAGGCAGAAACAAGGAAGTTCCCAGAAAGGAGGGGGAAAGAAAGAAAGCCAGTGTAGATTATGATGGATGGGTGCAGGAACATTCCCACTGGGATAGTAGATGAGAGTGATGAGATTTTTTGAATATAAAGTGGTTGAAAGTGGTACGAATGGATGGAGGTAAGGAGTTCCAGAGATGTGCTAGACCATAGGATAGGAGATTTTTATCTGGGGGACGAGTTGGTTTGTACAATTCTATTAGGTTTTGGTTATTAGATCCGAGTACTCTGTTGGGAAGGTGCATTTTAAAGGCAGAGGAAAGGGATGGACAGAGGAAGGGTTTGAAAATGAGCTTGTGTACAAGAGTAAGTTGAGAATAGGTGAGTTGGTTGGATAATTCTAGCCATTTGAGTTTGTGGAGAGAAGAACAGTGGTGGGTAGATGCCTTATGGCTGGTAGCGAACTTGGCGATTTTGTTGTAGCAAGAGGAAAGTTGTGTTTTAAGGGAAGATTGTAGGTTAGTTAGGAGTGGGGCTCCATAGAGAAGAGAGGGGATAAGGAATGAGGTGGAGAGAGTGATTTTAGTGGAGGGTGTAAGGTAACGATTTTGTCGGTAGAGCATGCCTAGTTTTTGATGAGTTTTTTTGATATTTAGTTGAATGTGGGAGTTGAATTTAAGCTGAATATCAATTTGAACCCCAAGTAACTTAGCCTCTGGCACCAATTCCAAGGATGTGTTGTTTTGGCTAGTGATTGAAAAAGTGTTTGTATTGATAGAGATAAGTTTAGAGGGAGTAAATACCATTAATTTGGTTTTAGAGGCATTAAGTGCTAGGTGGTTTTCTTTCATCCATTGTTCGGTGATTGAGAATGCATCTTGTGTGAGCTGTTGAAGTACTGGGATGGATGTGGCTGAGCAGATAATAGTTGAATCATCTGCATATTGGATGATATTAGAGAAAGGGATAGAATTGCGTAAGTCATTTATGAATATATTAAATAGGAGAGGACCCAGTATGGAACCTTGGGGAACTCCAGTTGGGGTGTTAAGGAATGAGGAGGTGGCCTTTTTCCATTTTACTGCTTGATATCTATTAGATAAGTAACTAGAGAACCAGTTCAGTGAGGAAAGAGATAGGTTAAGCTGAGAGAGTTTAGTTAGAAGTAGTTTGTGAGAGATAGTGTCAAAGGCTTTTGAGAGGTCGAGTAGGGGGGTAGAAACAATATGACCTGAGTCCCGGGCTTTATTTATAGTTTCTAAAAAAGGAGAGGAGGGCTGTCATAGTGCTATGACCAGGTCTAAAACCATGCTGAGTTGGAGTTAGCAGGTGATTGTCTAAGAGATAAGGTAGGAGTTGTAGATGGATACACTTTTCTAGGAGTTTAATGATGGGAGACAGGATAACGATGGGACGGAAGTTTGTAGTATTGTTATTATTGCCACCTTTATGTAAAGATATGATAAAAGCCTTTTTCCAAATTTGGGGTACTATGCTTTCTTGGATAGAGTGGTTGATTAGAATACTAATGGGGTAGGCAATGGCTTCTGCAGCTATGCTAAGAAAGTATGAAGGAATATTGTCTGGGGCATTAGAGCATGGCTTCAGTTTCTGGAGGAGTTTTTTTATGGTAGATGTGGGTATAGGCTTTAGTGAGAAAGGAGAAGAAAGGGGAGAGACGGTATTAGGGGGTGGTGATAATGGAGAGGAAATGAGAGTGGTGGTGGGAGTGGAGGGAAGAGTGTTAGTAGAGGAGGATGGGGGTGAAGTGGAGGGTGTGGTGATGTTAGAGAATGAAGAGGTTAGTTTGGAAATAGAATTAATAAAAAAGAGTTAAATTGTGTAGCCAAGTCTATATCAGGAGCATTGGGGTCTGGGCTGGGGTTGACTGTTTTGCCGGGATTGATAAGGGTAGAGATTCCTTTCCAGAATTTCTGAGGGTTTGTTTTATTATTATTTTGAAGTATGGAGAAGTAATTTTGTCGATCAGTGATAATAAGCTTTTTTACTTTGTTTCTAAGCGTTTTGTATTCATTATAGGTGAGGGGAGACCTATTTTTCTGGTAGACCGCCCAGACTTTATCTCTGTGTCGCATGGCTGTTAGTGTGTTTTTGGTTAGCCAGGGGGTGTTTTTTAGTTTTATTCTTTTAGATCTTAGAGGAGCATGGTAATCTAGAAGGTCTAAGAAGGTTGAGTTAAAGTGGGCCACAGAATTATCTAGAGGTAGAGTTTTTAGAGTGTTCCAGTTGACTACTTTTAGGGAGTCAGTGAAAGCTATTGGGTTAAAGTTTTTTTGTTGTGGGTAGTGATATAATTATGTGTTCTCTGTAAAGGTGTAGGGAGTCGATATGTGAAGGTGGGAAGGTCATCACTAAGGGGGTCTGGAAGTATACCACTATCAGAGAAATAATGAGGGTGAGAGACTAAAATCCAGTCTAGAATGCTACCATTGTAAAGGGTCTTTGAGGGGCGGGTAATGGAGTTAATTAGCTGTGAGAAGTTATAAAGGTTGATATTAAGTGGGTTAGGGGGAGACTGAATGGAGGACCAATTGATATTTGTGTCGCCCAAGATTATTATTTCATTGCTAATGTTGGTGGAGAGCCAGAAGAGGATGTTTTCGAGTGTAGTAATATTGTCTCCAGGGGGGATGTAGAGGGAGGCTATACATATGTGCTTGTATTTGTTAATTTGAAATAGTGCTAGGAGTAATTCAGCATTATTGAAGTTGGGGAGAGGTTTGTTATAAGGGGTGACTGACAAGGAGGATGAGTATAGTAGAGCTACTCCACCCCTTTTTTTGTGGGATCTATCTTTTCTGATGATTGAATAGTTGGGTGGTGTTATTTCATGGTCTTTTATGTGGGGTTTTAGCCAAGTTTCAGAGATTGATAGGATGTCAGATTTATTATGTATAAGCCAGGTGTGGAGGTTTGGGATTTTGTTTACTATGCTTTGTGAGTTTAGAGAGGTGAATAGTATAGACTTGTCTATAGTGGGAGAGGTGGAGGGGCCAGGGTTAGGGTGAATATCTCCTGATAATAGTGTGGTTATTAGATATAGGACTGGGTTGGGGAGGTATTTGGACTACTTAGAGTATAGGTTGAGATTTACTATGTTGATGACGGATTTGTTAGCTACTATGGTGGTAGAATGTTTATGAGGGCTAATAAGTTTATAAGAAAAGAGTAGATTTTTTTTATAGGATAAAGATGGGGAGATTTTATGGTGTGTGATTTTAGGGGAGGTGAGTTAAGATGTATGGTTATGTGGAAGGATAGTGAGTGGTTAATATATATGGGCTGGGTGAGGCAGTAAATATAGGCTATATTGAGGAGAAGTAGTAGTAGAATTTTACCACAACCAAAAGGAATCACTGCTCAAATGTTCATCAAACACCAAAACGTAGAACAGTATGAAGAAGGCACCAATCCAAGATCCACACAAAAATACTTTAATAAACCGACTCTTCAGTCCAACAAACACGAACAGTTAGTAAAATGACTGTGCAGTCCACTAACGCAATTACAGCAACACTGCGTTTTCGTTTAAACAACTTCTTCAGATGGAGACAAATGCATACCTACACAAAACACTCCATTTATATACTCATTAAAATAATTAAACAATTAATTAATCAATAAAAGGGTGAGCTAGAAGCATCCACATTTAAAGAGTTGGTGCTCATAATACAATCAAATATAATATGTAGTATAATATACTACCTTAATTTTAAAATATAACAATTTTAAAATACATAATTTTAAAGTACATTTAAAATACATTTAAAATACATTTAAAGTAAAACATTAAGAAAAATTTACATAAAAGGAAAAGAAAAAAGAAAAAAATGATAGCTTAGCTGATCTCAGCTTAAGCACAGGCACTAAGGAGATGGCATTATTTAATCCTGGAGGTTTGTTCGCCTCCAAGAAACCACAAAAGCTCCTTATATTCAATCGAGGTCTCCCATGGACCACCCCTTACATCTTTTTCCACTACTTCCAACACAAAGAAGCTGAATTTGGCTTCCTGACAAGTTAGTTTGTGAAGGAATAAAGCATTATTAGTACATTTTATTTTCATCTCATAATAATGCTCATATATTCTATTCTTTAACTTTCTTTCCGATTTCCCTACATAAAATGCATCACAATGGTCACGCAAACCTAAATACACTATCCCAGAGGTATGACAGTTAGCAAAATATTTGCTCTGAATCAATCTGTCCCTACTCTCTATAAAAATTGTATGCTTGGTACAGATATAGGGGCATTGGGAGCATCTTCCACACTTAAAGGTTCCCAGTTTACCTTCCTTTACTTTTTTCATATCATATTTACACTCTAAAATAGTCTTTAAACTTTTGCCCCTTCTATATGTACACTTCAAAGGCTCATCAGAAATACATTTCAAGTCTGAAATCTGACCAAACCTATACCATTCTTCCTCTAGAATCTTCCTAATTCTGGGTGCACTACCATTGTAGTCCACTACAAAATTACCTGTACCATCACTACTAGGCTTAGTAGATTTTGTCACATTCAAAACTACATTCAAACCCAAAATGGGTTTAAATTTATCATTCCTACCTACCCTAACTTCCCTCTCTATAGACTCAATAAGATCTTTAGGGTAGCCTCGATCCAAAAACATATTGTATAAAGTTTTACACTCTTCATCAAAATCACACTCTCTTGATGTCATATGGCTCCCCCTCACGTATTGACCTTTTACAATACCTTTTTTCTGATGGTAAGGGTGAGCACTATTAAAGGCCAAATATGAATTTGAAAATGTTGCCTTCCTGAAAATCTTTGAATAAAAAGAACCATCCCCTTTGCCTATAGTAATATCCAGATAGTTTAAAAATTCTTTGTCCTCTTTGTAGGTAAATTTTAAAAAATCAGTAGAATCTGAGATGTACTTAAAAAATTCCAAAAATTCATCCTTCGTACCCACCCATAAAAAGCATATATCATCCAAGAAGCGCTTATAAAATTTCCAGTTGTGGGCATAATTTGAATTAATAATATATTTATCTTCCCAAGCTGTTAAAATTATATTAACAAATGTGGGGGCACATCTTGCTCCCATCCCTACCCCCTGAATCTGTTTAAAAAATTCCCCCTCATAATGAATAAAGTTATTATTCAAAACTAAATCCATAAGAACTAAAATCAAATAAAAATCATTCTTATTAAATCTACCATATTTTAACAAGGCTTCTTCAAACCACATCATCCCATCATTGTGTGGTATAGATGAAAAAAGGTCCACTATATCAATAGTAATAAAAATAATATTATCATCATAAAGAACCTGTGTTAAACTACGCAATAAATCCCAAGAGTCTTTTACAGTCCCCTGGCCTCCCATAGATAAGGACTTTAACTTTACATCCAACCATCTAGCCAGCGGAGCAGTAACTGAGCCCTCTGATGCGACAATAGGTCTCAAGGGAGGATTTTCCACATCTTTATGTACTTTTGGTATCCCAAATATAGTGGGAACCTTAGGTTTCTCAACATAAAGATATTTAAAAGTTTCAACATCAATTGAACCTTCCAAAAGCAAGTCATTCAAAACCACAAATATTTTCCTGTTACCTATATTAATCTCATTTATAGAGGCTCTGACATATTTTTCTAAATCCCCTAAAATTTCCATCATCTTAGCTTCATATAATATATTATCCATAATAACAGAAGCCCACCTTTATCTGGTTGAATAGTTGGGTGGTGTTATTTCATGGTCTTTTATGTGGGGTTTTAGCCAAGTTTCAGAGACTGATAGGATGTCAGATTTATTATGTATAAGCCAGGTGTGGAGGTTTGGGATTTTGTTTACTACGCTTTGTGAGTTTAGAGAGGTGACTAGTATAGACTTGTCTATAGTGGGAGAGGTGGAGGGGCCAGGGTTAGGGTGAATATCTCCTGATAATAGTGTGATTATTAGATATAGGACTGCGTTGGAGAGGTATTTGGACTGCTTAGAGTATAGGTTGAGATTTATTATGTTGATGAAGGATTTGTTAGCTACTATGGTGGTAGAATGTTTATGAGGGGTAATAAGTTTATAAGAAAAGAGTAGATTTTTTTTATAGGATAAAGATGGGGAGATATTATGGTGTGTGATTTTAGGGGAGGTGAGTTAAGATGTATGGTTATGTGGAAGGATAGTGAGTGGTTAATATATATGGGCTGGGTGAGGTAGTAAATATAGGCTATATTGAGGAGAAGTAGTAGTATAATTTTAATTGTAATTTGAGACAGCTCAGAAAGAAAGTATAAGATGTTAATTTAGAATGGCATATTATAAAATATGAGCAGTTAAGAATTTGGAAGAAAAGGGCATGGACCTATAAAAAATAAGAAAAGAGAATGGAAATGGATTATTTTTTTTATATATCAGAAAGCTTATTAATAATGGAAGAAGATGTTTTGATGGCAGGTTTTTAGATCATAGGGGAATCTGGATTGATATAAAATGAAATTCTGAATGTATACAAAATAGGGAAAGGTTTTGAAAAGAATAAATGAGGTGAAATGGGACAACATAGTAAAAGAGGCCAAGTTGAAATTACGGCAAGATCATGTGGGGATGAAAGAGTTTTATAAGGAATAGCTAGTGTGATGGATAAGTTTTAAACAGAAGTATAAAGCATTTTATGTAATATGGGAAAAAAAGATAAATATGGATAAACTATATTATAAGAAAAAGTTAAACAATGATGTTATTAGCAGTTTAGAGAGCAACAATGAACATTTTCTTATGAAAGAACAAGAGTTATATGAGATGAATAAGAAGAAAATAGAGTTATTATTGTAATAAGAGTTATGAGAGAATTAAAAAAGTAATTAGGCAACATATAATACACAAGAGAAAACCTTGGAAATAATAGAATCATATATTAAGACTATTTGAAGGACTGAGGATACAAATTATTACAAAAATGGGAAGTCTATTTTTTGTCCGATAAAGAAAATCAAGATCTAGAAAAAAATATGATAGAAGAACTAGATCAGGTTTTTAAAGGGGTGATTTTAGATTCAGCTGCAGGACCAGATGGAATAAAATATAGGATGTATAAGGACATGACATTGGAGCACAAAAAAGTGTTTACAATGAGTGGTTAGATAAAGGTGTTATGTATAAATAACTGTGCATGGGTGTAATTAGATTTATATGGAAAAAAGGTGATAAATGAGAGTTACAGAACTGGAGACCAGTTGTATTAAATAATACAAATTACAATTTTTTTATGAAAATTTTACAAAAAGGATGGGGAGAAATTGAATAAAATGGTAAAGGGCCATGTATATGGTATAAAAGGGAAAGGTTTTGGGATTTATTATTAATAATTAGGGAAATAGTAGATGATATATTTTGCAGAAATATACATGCAAAATATGGTATTAGGTTTAAGTAGAGCTTTTGATTCAATCCATAATTCTGTGTTATAGGAGATATTTGAAGCTTATAATACAAACAAAAAGATAAACAAAGCCTGTATTATTGCTTATAGGTACAACATAGTCAAAGCATTAATAACTGGGTGGCTAATTGAAGATATACAGCTTGAGAAAGGTTGTCCTTTAAGAGGTATATTATTTATATTAGTGACGAATGTGATATCTATAACTATGAAAAGAGAGATGGAATCGATGAGCTATATTTCAAATGAAGGAATAAAGTTCTGATTCTGCTAACATTTCCAGATGATATTATTATTATTGCTAAGGATAGAAGAGGTATAACCAGTGTGATAAAACATGTACAGGAAACTATTCAGGTAATATGTTTTCAATAAATAAAGAAAAAGTCAAGGACTAGGATTTGAGGAGATGATTGGATAAATTAAATGTAATATGAGAAAGGTAAAAAGTCTTGGAATATGGTTTGAAAAGCAAGATATTATAGATTTAGTATGGAAAGAAAAATTAGAAGAAATGAGAACTGTGGACTGGATTCAATAAAGCCTGTACTAAGTGTACACTATGGGCCGTATTCACGAAGGCTTGCACGGAGTCTAAGAGTAGTGTAAGACTCCATGCAGCCTTCGCGATCCAGGAGCAGCCCAAAGTCCGTGTAAGAGCCAAGCTAAAACGGCTCTTACACGGAGTGGGCGTGGATAAGCTAATCACTTCACTTGCAGCCGAATAGCATGCAAATGAGGATGATTAGCGATCCAGGAAGCCCAGAACAGCCCGTGTAAGAGCCGTTTTAACTGCAGAAATGTACTCAGTTGACAACTGAGTATGTTTCTGCAAAAACTGCAATGGAGCCATGTCAGCTCCAAATAAAGGGTGCATATGTGTCAGGCAGCATGCCAATGGCCAAATATGTGGCCATTGGCAAGGTAACCTGATGCAAATATATTAAAAATATAATTTTTTTTTTTCGGCGATTGCCGATGTTTAAACCCAGTGCAGCGCCGCGCAAACGGGCTGTGCTGTATAGAACATAAAAACGAAGGTTTTAAACCCACAAATGTGGGTTTTATGCAATACACAGAATGTCAATGCAGGGACCAGCAGACCAAAACCAATATGGCCACCATGTAGTGGTTGCTAAGGGGGGAAGCTGAGTCTAAGACATGTAACTTAGCATTAGTAGGCAATCTGATGCAAATGAGTGTAAGGATACTGAATTCCACTGTCACATAGCAAATGAGCACAGTCTGAGTAGTGTAAGAGTTACAGAAGGGGGAGGAACAGAGTAGGAGATAGGTGACATCACAGGGGGAATGGTAGAAAGAAATGCAGTTCATTGGAGGATAGAGTTACATGACAGATGTCAGACAGATATCATGGAAAGAGGTGTGCCACTAACTAAGCATGAGAAAGTGAAGAAATGGAAGGTTTACACTGTTGCCTACACCAAAGTTTCTTGCTGGATGTGTATGCGCATGTGTGCGTGCCATGAAGCACGAGTAAGGCAGTGTGCGTGCGTGTAAGGCAAACTGAGCATGTGGGAGCGTGTTGGGAGATGTTTAACACTGTTTGCGCGGGCGTGCACACGTTTTAATCTGAATAAGCAGATTCTGAACCGTGTAAGCAAGTGTGCGCGTGTGTAAGCCACTGTGAGCGTGTTTCTGCTGGTTTACACACGGCTCCACCCTGAGGAAACAGAAAGGAAAAAGGAAGCAACAGATTTAGTAGGAAGTTAGCAGGGAATACTGCTGGAGCTAGCAGGTGAAAACAATTAGATGCAGGCAATTACACAGCCAGAATAGTAGCCCAGCCCAGCACTTAAAACTCTGCAAACAGCAGTGCAGGATGTTTCTCCCAAGAGACACTGCAAGACAGGAGTTAAGTTATCAGAAGTGAAAACTGAAAAAGCTGAACTCAGAGCAGAAATGTTAGGGGCTGCCATAGCTGTCATAATGAGACATAGGCGACTTGCTGAGGGTGGTGACAATGCAGATGGTGCCAGACAACCCACAGTGAGGAGATGGAGAAGAGTGTACAGGCCCAGTGTCAGCTACCACGGGTTACATGAGCTGGAGATAGTAGAGCGCTATAGAGTGGACAGAGACATCCTGCAGCAAATAGTGGAGCTGTGCAGGCCACGCCTCACACACAGAACCAACAGAGGGGTACCCATCCCAGTGGAAACCAAGGTATGTGTTGGCCTAAGAATACTAGCAACAGGTACCTTCCAGAGACCAATTGGTGATATGATGGGGATATCACAGGCATCAGCCTCTAGGGTACTGCACCAGTTCCTGGATGCCATGTCAGCACATGTCGGTGATCATGTATATTTCCCCAATGCCCATGAGGTATTGGCCAGCAATATGCGTCTCTTCCAGCAAATAGCAGAATACCCTGTGGTACTGGGTGCAATAGACTGCACGCACATACGCATCAAAGCACCAGCCGGTGAGCGGGGTAGGGCATACATCAACCGCAAGGGCTTCCCCTCCATCAACTGCCAGGTCGTGTGTGATGCCCAGGGCATAATAATGAATGTGTGTGCTGGCTGTCCTGGGAGCTACCATGATTCCCACATCTGGCATTTGACGCAGCTGTACCAGGCATTTGCCAATGGGGACATCCCGCATGGACACCTAGTGGGGGATGCAGGTTATGCACTGGAGCCGTGGCTGATGACACCCATCAGAAACGCACACACACCTGAATAGGAACGCCATAATGAGGCACACGCACAAACACGTAATTTAATAGAGCGTGTGTTTGGGCTGCTCAAGTCACAGTTCCGGTGTCTGGACACATCTGGTGGAGCCTTGCAGTACACACCAACTACATGTACCCAAATTGTCATGGTATGTGCTATGCTACATAATATGATCTTGTGAAAACAGCTGCAGCAGGACCAGCATAGGGCCGGGACAAACAGCCCCCCACCATTGCCAAGGCCATCACAGGCAGAGCGTGACTCGGAGGAGGAACAACCTGAGCCTGCCCCAGTAGGCAGAAGGAGGCGTGCCCAGTATGCCCTGGCCTTGGCAAAGAGGCAACGCATAGCACATACACTGGCTCAGTAGGAACCCTGGGAATGATACCCCTCTCTGACTCACTCATATAGTAACAGGGATGCCTAACATGACACAACCTGCTCTCAAACATGTACAGGGAAGTGTAATATGTGCATCCGACAGAGGCAGCCCTGCAGCACCACCTGAAGCATGAATGCTATGTGTTAAGTAATGTAACACCATGTACTATATGCACAGCTGAGGACCCTGACTAACATCCTACCCTCACCAAGCATCATGCCACAACATGACAATGAGATGATCAAGTGCAATAATTGACTGAAGTATCGCAGTAAGTCAAAGGGGATCCAATGTGTGCCAGTCTGGGATGACATGCTGAGCATGACATGATGCACCACCTGCTAGGACTGGCGTGCACCTATCAGAGCAGGCCATATGGATACTGGCAAAGGCTGTTGTTACCCACAATGTGCCCTGAATAGGTAAGGCTCAAAACACAAACCTATCTCCATAGGTATCAGAAGGGATAAAAATATGATAAGGGATAAGTCGAAACAGCAAGATGCATGCAGTCTAAACTCACCCAGTATGGAAAATGTTGATATCTGCGCTGTAACAGAAAACTGAGCCAAGGCTCACAACAGCACCCTAACACTACCAGGTTACACCTCATACTGTGCTGTACAGCCCCAAAACATGGAACAAGCTACAAAAAGAGGGTGACTAGCAAGAATTGTCAAGGATAACCACACCCCCATGTTGGTACCACAACAAAAAGCAGCATGGACTAGCCATGGTCAAGTAACAGTGGCTAAAACTGCCCCCCAGTTTATAGCCTGCTACAGACTACTGTCCCAACACCAGGAACTGCACCTGGCCTATGCTGGAATACATGAATATATCAAGTCCTTCAAACCACATTATATTGGGTGACTGAAAATACCCAGACATAGACTGGGAGCATTATACCAAAAGGCCCAGGAACAGTGTACCACTCCCACCAGAGGGGTAAGCATACTGGATGTGATAATCAGCAACATGGGTACTGGATGGCAGGATGAGAAGTGTATTGCTCACTGGTAAAACCAAACCATAGAGTAATCACACTGGATATACAAATCCTAACCAAAGTCCCTGGCCAGAAAACCACAGTGGAAAACATGTGTTAAGCAATATTTGCACTCCTCCAAACTGATGTGGAATCCATTAAAGGTCCTGTGCAGGTGCAAAATATGGGCCACACCTCAGAACCTGTAATACAGCCATTCCATGAACACTGCCAGGAATGCTTGGATTATGCAATCCTAAATTAAAACAAGACACAATGCCATACACGCAGGAATCTGGCATGGTGGACACCAGCCATAACCAAACCATGCAAGAGAATGAGGAAGCTACTACATGATAGAGCAAACATAAACAATGAAGTAATCACTGGTCAGTAGTATGGCAATAAAATCTGTCCACACATACAATCCACTAAGGCCAGCCACAACAAGTTGAATCTGTGAATCCTGAGGCAATGTTACACCTGCCCCAAGTACACAGACAACCCCCAACTCCACCCAAGAAATACAAATATATGTGTGAGATGCAACCATCTATCCAAACTGGAGGCTGAGCTCCCTCAACTCAGTACTCCCAAAACTAGTCAGGAGGAGAAGGTAACCACACACACCACAAACACAGTCCCACATAAACCTATCACAACTGCAAACCAAACACATACACAGAAAAACATTCCCGGAGGCACAAATTACAAACACAGCACACCAACAGAGGCCTCTAAAGCAGACACCCAATGAAACAACCTCCAAACATAGCACATGCAACACATAGTACACAAAGCTGGTGTGCCAAACAGTCACAAGCCAGCAAGAGAAACAACATGCCTGATACAGTTGTAATAGGTGACTCCATAGTCAGACACACTGCTGTCCCGCACACCAGACTGAACAAGGGAAAGGGTACAGTAAGCTGCCTGTAGGCTGCCACAATATGCCACATAACAGAAGTATGCAGGTCACTCCAAAGCAAGTAGAAATATGATGCAGTCATAGTCCATGCTGGTGTGAATGACCTGAGATGTACCTCCCTAGACTACATGTAAAGAGACATAGATGAGCTCTCTGATTATGTAGTCCAGGCCGGTATGACACTCACCGTTTGCAGCATCCTACCCTTACCAAGAATAATGCCACAGTACAAACACAGAATGATCAGTCATAGCAAGTGGCACACTTACTGGTGTCATTCCAAGGGGATCCAGTGTCTGTCTGCATGGGATGTCATGCTTGACAAGCCGCGCAGCTGTTCTTGGGATGGCTTGCACCTGTTACCCCTGGGCATCTGAATATTGGATAAGGCCTTTGCCACCTCCATAGAGCCTTTTGTAGGCAAGGCTGAAAAGACTGACCCACCACCCTAGAAAACATAAGTGGGAAGAAACATAAGGGAAATGCTGACCAATGCCAGATGTGTAAACCCCAATATGCATGCTCCCAAGACCATCCCCAGTATGGAAAACATTGATGTCTGTGCAGTGACAGAAACCTGCTGCAAGCCTCCTGACAGCACACCAGCACTACCAGGTTATACCACGTATCATGTGTCATGGCCCCAAAACCTGGAACAAAACATAAAAGGAGGGTGAGTATCCATAGTCAGCACAGACACCCATACGTCCAGGTAACTGACAATGCACAAGGCATTTGAGCCCACCCATGTGCAACTAACTGTAGGCAAGACTGCTGTACAGTCTGTAGCATGCTACAGACCACACTCTCACACACAGGAACCCCACCCAGCCATCCTGAAGACACTGGACAGTGTGAATGTCCCACCAAATACCAAACAAGGTACCACAAATTACCACATAGGTGGTAAACCATTATGTATGGAAGGAGTAACCAGGGACCTAGAGACACAAGTGGACAGTAACCTGTTATGTGACACCCACATTGCCAATGTGGCTAGGAAGACTGTCTACATTTGACACCGTATCAGGAAAGGATTCACATCTACGTCAACAGAGGTCATTGTGCCCCTATACTGTTCTCTAATCACACCCATAATCTAGTACAATGCCTCATATGGGATGTACCTTACCTGACACCTGCAGCAGTTAGAAAGACCTCAAAGGTACCTCACCAAGAGGATAAAGGGTCTCAAATATATGTCATATGCTGCCTGGCTTAGACATCCCAGCTGAATGCAGTCACATACTGCCTACACAGAGGCATTGCATGCCTGTTGTAGAAGGCCATGCCCAACACAGGAGTAATGGACATGCTCCACCCCAGAAAACTCAAAGCCATCGGAGCTGTGAGAGTGAGAGATGTCAACCTCAACAAATAATGAAATAGGATGTGCTGGTGGGACAGATACATAATCCAGAGGCTCCCCACACCCTGGACCAGAATCCCACTCCATGTTAGGCAGAGCCTCTCACTGACACTCTTCAACAGGAATCTTGCCAAGTGGATGGATGATTGTAGAGTTACACTGGGGGTCTTCACTGTGTCATGTCCAGACAGAGGCACAGCAAAGCAAATCATAAATGGCCATAATATTCACATAGCAAGGGGTGGCAAAAGCCACACACACTCTGGCTAGGATAACAAATGCCCTAGGGTGGATAGCCTAGTATGAACCTATGAACCTATGAAGATACAAATTGTACAGGACACTAAGGATAATCCCAAGGCTTTCAGAACTGATGGTAGGAACCATTTTGGGAATTCACAGATATGCCCTGAATCACACAAATATCACAAACACACACACATATTGCTAACATACATCCTGACAGTTGCAGTGCAACCCCTCCCCCAAATGCAGAATATCTATCCCAGCAGACTGCTGGCCCCCTGACATTGCAGATTCTGAGGTAACAGCCAACATCTACAAAGCAAAACACACAGCAGCAATGGTATGAGATGGTGTCCTGGGCTTAGTGCAACATGGACTCCAAGATGAATGGAATGCCAAACCACACTACTGCTCAATGTCAGCCTTACCACAGAATATGTACCCAAAGAGCAGTGCACAACAACAGTGGTCCTTCTCAACAAAGGTGTTGCCTGAATGGATACTGAAAACTACTACCCCAGAATCCTGAGAAGCTCGGTCTGCACAGCTATGGAAAGAATCAGCATGTACCACAAACATAAAGATATTGGGGACCTACTGACACCGGACCCTACCCAGTGTGGCTTTCTCAAGTGCAGATCCTGCCCCTAAACATGTTTGACTCAATTGAAACAGTCATTAAGGTCATTGATGAGGGCAATGTGGTCCACACAGCGTAGCTGGACCTTGCAAAGGCTTCTATACAATACCCTACATGTTCATTATAGATAAGCTCACCAGCTTAAATATAAACCCACATGTCATTAGAGGGGTTGCAAACCAGACCAAGGACAGAACAGACATGGTCAGACATGCTGCAGCCATGTCAGACTACAAACCAGATATAACTGGCATCCCACAAGGCTTTGTCCTGGGATCTCCCCCGTCTGGTATATATGTCCCATAGGTACAGGCAAACATGGAAGGACTGTGTCCGAACATGTTTGCAGAGGACTACAAACTGCTCACCACATATGATCCACCAGCTGACACAAGCATCCCATAAAAGGGCCACATAGACACAGACAACTGGTGCCATAGCCATGTCAGCAAGCTAATTGAAGAAATGGGTATAGTCAACCCCTGTGGATATACAGTAAGTGCCCACCAATTACCACATAGGTGTTAACCCATTATGTAGTTAACATGTAATGAGAGACCTAGGGACACAAGGTGATAGATATCCTGCATTGGACAAACATGTGCTGTAGTGTTTACAGAAACATACCATATACCCACCTAATCATGAAGGTTGTCAGATCTAGATAAGGGGAGGTCATTGTGGCTCTACAGTCATCCTTTATCAGTGGTACAATTGACTACAATAGCCCCTGTGGGATGTACCTCAGCAGACACCTCCATCAACTGTAAAGTCCCCAACAGTACCTCACCAGGAGTATCAAAGAGCTTGCACATATGCCATGTGTTGCCTGTGTTGCTGGTATCAATAAACATGCTGCACCTTGTACAATCTGAATGGCAGTGAGCTATGCACATGAGAGACCTGTACCCCAGCACTGACTTACATAGGACAAGCTGTACTGCATGATCCATAACACAGACGCCACCCCCACCCATGAGTGAACCCCCAGTACAGGCTACGCATAGAGTCACTTATCAATCTTCCTCAATAGGAATTTTGATGAGTGGATGGGAGATGATAGCTTTATCCTGGGTATCACTGTCATGTCACAGGTAGACAGAGGCACAGTATACAAACCATGACATATGTCATGGCAAACTCCACTTACAATGTGTGTTGAAGGACAAACACACTCTCCAACTAGCATTAGACATGGACTAGGGCACATCGCTAGTGTTTGCAAATGTACACCTATGTTGTGGAATACACTACCAATATTGGACAAGCCTGGTTTAAGTAGTTCATATCTGAACAGAATGCAACATGGTCAGATGTACACAACTGGCCCCTAACCAGGCTGTAGTGTCCACTATCGAAATGTAAAGCAGTGATAGCACTAAAGCCCAGGATACTGTCCATACTGTCCACCACAGTCAAAGTACTACCAGTACACTATACAGTATTACAGTGTTAGGTCAGTGTGAAAGGATGTTGACAACTGTATGCAAAGTATCCCATGCAAACACTGCAGGCACAGTATACTCCTGTTGTGTTCACACACAAAGCAGTTGTACAGTAACTACACAACATGACACACAACACACAACCATAAACGGGTGATATTTGTTGAAGTTCACACTCATCCACAAATGTGGTGGGCTGCAGAGTCCAACATATGGAATGCTCACATTGGGCATGCTCACACACTTTGATAAATGAGACATATGTTAGACAACATGCCATGGGAAGGCTGAACTGGGCATGCTCACACACTTAGGCCAAATCTCAGTTTAGCAGTTGGACACACATATCTGGTATTTTTATGTGTTATTTCAGGAACCAACCACATTACAGCAGTCTGCCCAGTGCACACAGTTAAATGACTACAGAGACATACGTGATATAGTGGATCCCTCCCATATGCAAACATCTTCCACAGATGCACAAGTTGTTCATACAAACAGGGAATGCTATGGCAATAAAGATGTGCAAACAGTCTATCAGCAACAAATGATGTGCATTTGACAATTAAACATATGGGTGTAGAGGTGAACACTAGGCTGTTTGCCCTAGGGAATGACAGCTTAGCCAGTGTGTGTGCTTGCTGTCTGCCTCCCCACAGGATGCACATTCCCCTTTCTAAACACCGATGATGTCAGCACCCTATAAGTACAGCAGGAGAAAAGAAACTTACCAGTAATGCGAATAGTGTGCTCTGCTAATGCGTCTGTCACAAGTGTCATAACATAGTTAGGTAGGGGTTTGAATCCTGCAAATGCTCAGTGTGTGTGTGAGTGGGGTTGGTGTGTGTGTAAGTCTGTGGGAGAGAAATGTCCCTTTTGGCAACTAGGAAAACACACTACAGGATGCACATTCCCCTTTCTAAACACCGATGATGTCAGCACTCTATAAGTACAGCAGGAGAAGAAAAACCTCCCAGTAATGCGAATAGCGTGCTCTGCTAATGTGTCCGTGTCATAACATAGTTAGGTAGGGGTTTGAATCGTGTGAATGGCAAGTGTGTGTGTTTGTCTGAGGGGGGTTAGTGTGTGTGAGGGAAATGTCCCTTTTGGCAACTAGGAGAACAGACTACAGGATGCACATTCCCCTTTCTAAACACTGATGATGTCAGCACTCTATAAGTATAGCAGGAGAAGGGAAACCTTCCAGTAATGCGAATAGCGCGCTTTGCTAATGTGTCCGTCTCGTGTCATAACATAGTTAGGTAGGAGTTTGAATCCTGCGAATGGCAAGTGTGTGTGTTTGTCTGAGGGGGGGTTAGTGTGTGTGAGGAAAACGTCCCTTTTGGCAACTAGGAGAACAGACTACAGGATGCACATTCCCCTTTCTAAACACTGATGATGTCAGCACTCAAGTATAGCAGGAGAAGCGAAACCTCCCAGTAATGCAAATAGCGCGCTCTGCTAATGCGTCCATCTCAAGTGTCATAACATAGTTAGGTAGGGGTTTGAATCCTGTGAATGGCAAGTGTGTGTTTTTGTCTGAGGGGGGTTAGTGTGTGTGCAATTGTGTGTGAGGGAAATATCCCTTTTGGCAACTAGAAGAACAGACTACAGGATGCACATTTCCCTTTCTAAACACTGATGATGTCAGCACCCTATAAGTACAGCAAGAGAAGGGAAACCTCCCAGTAATGCGAATAGCACACTCTGCTAATGTGTCCATCTTGAGTGTCATAACATAGTCAGATAGGGGTTTGAATCCTGCAATTGGCAAGTGTGTGTTTTTGTCTGAGGGGGTTAGTGTGTGGGAAATGTCCCTTTTGGCAAATAGGAGAACAGACTACAGGATGCACATTCCCCTTTCTAAACACTGTTCAGCTGAAGGCCATGGCTCTGGCACAAGTTGTCCGTTTCTATGATGCCCCTTTGGAAGACGCTTGTGTCGGCTGGAGAGTCGATTATGGTGGCCAGTTCGCAGTCATCTGCATATTTGGTCAGCCACAGTCCATCCGTGTTGGCCTGTACCTCCAATAAATATATACCAAACAAGAGAGGTCCCAGGACTGAGCCTTGTGGGACACAACTCGTAACTGGTTTGGAGTCTGGCATGGCTCCAGCAATGCTAACCATGTGGGTTCTGTCCTTGAGCCACTGTGCAATCCATCTAGTGACATAGGGTCTTATATTTAAGCTGGTGAGCTTCTCTACAATGCCCAAGTGGGGTATTGTTGTGAAGGCTTTTGCAAGGTCCAGGTAGGCTGTGTGAACCACCTACCCCTCATCAATGGCCTTGGTGACTGTTTCAAAGAAATCAACCAGGTTAAACCTGGTAGTGCTGGTGTGCTCTCAGTAGCCCTGCACCAGGCATCTGTTACTGCACAGATATCAATGTTCTCCATGCCAAGGAGTGTTTTGGGTGCATGCATCTGGAGGTTTAGACTTCTGGCGTTGGGTAGCATTACTCTTAGTTTCTTATCCCTTGTGATACCTATGAAGGTGGGTTTGTCATTTGAGCCTTGCCTAACATAGGCACTATGGGGGTAGCAAGAGCCTTTGTCAATATCTGAAAGGCCAGGGGTGTCAGGTGCAGGCTGTCCCTAGCGAAGCAGGTAGTTCAACAGAAGATGAATATGTGAAGGTGTAGTGCCTGTGATTAGTTAGCAGTAGCATATATGACTGCTCACGTGGACACATCCCAGGTAGGTCATATGCACTGTGTCACAGGCAATGTACATGTGAACAGGACAAACAGTGACATCCTGTCAAGTGGGACATGGACATACATATAGTAAGCTATGCAGATGGCACTAGGAGTCCACAGAAGCTCTATAACTATGCATTGCAGGTGTGATCAGTATTCCAGGGTAATTGCAAGCAAACATGCATGCAAACAAAGCTACAGTAAACAGGGCTGCATGTAGTCCATTGTACAACAAACAAGCTGTACCAGTTCCAGTAGGTAACACTGCAAATATGCAGGCACTATGCACATGTACATGGAAATACATGGGACAGATGGCTAGGGTCCAGTCTCAGTGCACACAAGTGTACAGACCATGTACTGTCAGGATGTACAATAACTGGATGGAAACCTATGTGCTCATACCTACAGTAATACACATGTCAAATAACAGACACTGAGCCTTCACTCAGTGGTTCCATACTTAGTAGGATGTATGCTATCAGGCCTGCCACCACAGTATCCCTGACATATATGGGGACTCTCCCTCCTGTGACAGTTAGTTATGTGTGTTGGGGCTGTCTAGCATGGTATGAGATGTGAGCATGCAGTGCTAGGGTGCTCCTGTGTGTCCTGTACCAGTCGTGTAGTACTGCACACATATCAACATCCTCAAACATCTGCATTGCAGAGTCTAGTGTGGGCAACATGCCACTTGCAATTTACATGTCCATCATTGTGTATTACTACATTCATTACCCTATCCCCTGTGCTACCTATGTATGTAGCCTTCTGTTGACATCATTACCACCAGTATGCCAACATGTGCAGATGATACACTATGGTACTTACCATGGGTGTAGACAACAGGACATGACAATCACACACTTACTGCATCAGGCATGCTGTGATATACCTACAATTAATTCAGCACACAGTACTGTTAACAACATGATACTATTACTATACATCTATGTGGTCACCCTGTGCATCAGCAACATGTTAACCTGTACCTGCACAGTTGTTACAGATTGCAGGAGGTGGCACAGTTTCATGATATGCACAGGGTGTGAACTTGGTATGCCTGAGTCAGCCACCGATACCACCAATTGACATGTATGTTTATGTGTGTTGGTGAGGGACAGCAGTAGAAGGTGGGGCAATGTTGATGCAGTGTGTGCATGTATGCGGTAGCCCTAGGTGTTGTCAATTCACATGTGTGTATGGATGCACACAGTTCCACCTCATGGCTGCCATATACTGGTGTTTGTGGACAGCCACAGACTGTACCTGCCAGGTCATACAGATCAGTGTCTCTGGCCACGGACACAGTACCTGTGCCTTGCAGGGGTGCTACGGACCGTATCCAGTACCAACCCAGACTGGGTACTGTCATCAGAAGCAGGTGTTCGTTGACTGGACACAGATCCCTGTCGGGCCTGGCCAGAGCCACGTGCACGTGGTCTCCTGGGGCGGTCTGATGACAGCACAGACCCAGCATTGCTGGGGCTGCTGCTGGCACTACGGGGGCGGCCACGGCCCTGTTGTCATCCGTGACTACGGCCAGCTGCTGCTGTTGCTGACATACGGCCACGTCGACGCCTCAACCACCCACCATTGCCCTGGCTCATGGACATGTAGTTGTGGAACCGGTCTAATATGTCCCCACAATGTCTGTCTATGACATTTGTGAAATCACGGATGGCAGCCGCAATGTCACGCATACTGTCAGTCATGGCTGTGCGACATGCTGTCAGCTCCCTCAGACCCTGTCTGGTGTACCGTTCCATATGTGACTGTGCCTGCATGACAGCCCGAAACATAGCTGAGGTTGTAAGACCTCTGTGGGCACATCTGACAGGGGCAGTGCTCCCACGAGAACCCCTGGACATCTGTCTGTGTGGTACCATCTCTGGGCCATGCCCATGGCTGCTGTCTGGGGAGGCATGTGGCACAGATACCACATTACACTGGTCAATGCCCACTGTATGCTGTCCATCACCTAGTGACATTGGTGACAAAGGGTGTATTGGCAGGATAACTGTGCGCATTGATGGGGTCGACAGCTGTGTACTGTCAATCGGCTGACCAATGGCGGACCCTGGCATACTTCCCTGTGCCATTACACAGATGTCATCATTATCAGTACCCACGGCACCTAACTCAGGTTCCCTGCTACATGACACCAGAGCAGCAACAGAACCTGTGGGAGGGAAACAGGAAACACAGTTTACAATGTCTACACATTACCAGCGATGCACACATGCACACATGCAGACATGCACACATGCACAGGTGCACACATGCACAGATGCACGCATGCACACACGCACACATGCACACGTGCACACATGCACACATGCACACACGCACACAGTTTCACACAATTGTACAGTACTCAGTATGCGTAATATCAACACACCGACACAGACACACCTACATGCATACAAAGAGCACTACTAAGTGAGCCAAATAGTACTATTACTATCAACACTATTACAGGAATTGTTAATACACACTCACCAGCATGGATAGGCTGCATTGCTGTTATACCAGAGGGTCCTGCAGACGTGAAGAAACTAATGTCAGTGGGCACAACTGTGCCATTGTTACTGAGTATGATACAGGTCAGTAGTACAACAGTTGCCTTTCACAGGTCAGCTGCTAATATTGAGGATATCACACTTGCACATTAAATACTATGGTGACAGCTACAAACCAAGGACACACCTCACACATGCATTAACTACCAGTGTACACAACAGTCAACTATACATATGGCATATTACCTGCACGTTCACTGTCTTGCTGCTGTGTGGCTCCAGCCTCCATCATAATGCATGTCTGCTGCTGTTGTTGTTGCTGCTGGCGGACTGGAGCCACTACACTCATGAGTAGTCCCTCCAGTCTGGTGAGTGGGGGATGTGTAGCCACCCCACCACCTGTGGCGACCTGTTGCCTGTGGATATCCGACGCACGCTGGCGGACATGTCTAATTAAATCACTGCAGTGATGTCGTACCTGCTAATATGTCCTATTATGTGTGCCTATGTCATTTACCTGACGGACAAGGTCTTGCCACAGTGCAGCCCTCTCCTGCTGATTCTGGCTGGTGCGGGAAAAGAGTATTGCATAATCCCGCACCAGGCTCTGGTGTATCTCCTCATCCTCAGCTGTGGAGTAGGTGGGATTCCTGGTGGGCCATGTACCTGAGAAAGAAAATAACCTGGTATCAGCAATATATGTCAGCAGAATTTGGCACACATACTACACATGCTACTCGACTGTTATGATACAACATATCTCACATATGTGGCATCTGTCTGTCTATTGGTGGATACACATGTAGATGGCCAGGTATCAGTGCTCAGCCAGCAACTGTGCAACAGTACCTGGCACACTCCATACGACATACTACCAAACCCCAGCAGTCAGAACACTGATTCAGGTCAAGAGCACCTCCTCACTCTGGGGGGTTGTATCTAGGTACTGTATGGCCTATATCATCAACTACTGTGAGCTGACCACACACTGATTGCCCTGGATATACATATCCCACCTCCACCACCAGCACAAATGACTATAGTGCATAGCATTACAGATACAAACGTTACACTTTGTAACAGTGACATAGTATCCTTTCAGCCCACTGGGCCAGTGGCAGATACAACCCACAATGCTGACCCCTACACAATTGCTTTCTACAGACATCTCCAAGAATGCATGGATCATGCAATCCCATATATGACCAAGATACTCTCCACAAAGGGACAGCATCCTGTCTGGTGGACCCCAGCCATAGACAGATTGTATTACAGAAGATGGAAGCTACTGCAAGACAGAGCATAATTCCATAAAGGGAGGGCATGTCTGAGCAGCACTAGTAGGGATCTATTTTCCATCATACAAAATCCATGGGCAACTTTGAGAGGGAAATCAAGAGTGACACTACAGATAACCAGAAGGCCTTCTTCAGTTATGTTAGCAACCTGGTCTGGATCCATCCTCTATGCCCATAGGTAGTACACAACAACAAATATTTCACTGACACCACAGATATCGAGAACATTGTGGCAGACAATTATTTAATTTAGACATACAAATATTTGTACAATATTCTATCTACATCTGTCTATGTATTCCTACATCTCTCTCTCTATGTATGTATACATATATGCATATCATATATATATATATATATATATATATATATATATATATATATATATATATATATATATATATATATATATACACATACATATGTTGACATTATCCATATGTTAGACAGGTATATCAACATATTTGTTTACCATACTGTATACACACACTAACATACTGCTAAACATACATAACTGTGAAACCTACTTTGTACATGGCACTACAACCTACAATCAACCAACATTGATATGTGCACATAGATGCTCTCACATACAAATGCATGTACAGCCTTCACTGATAGTTGCTGTATGTCCACTGCCCTTTACACATCTTCATATACATATGGATACAGACCAATGACACATATGGAGGGTTCACAGTATGTAGACCTTTATAGTATTACTTTACATTACCTGTGTTTGTCACAGCTGCTTGTGTTGCCGTCTGGTTCTCTGTCCTGCTGCTCCACTTCCCAGTTGTCAGCTTTCAGGTAGCTGTTGCTGAACAATTTGTTTGTGTCTGCTTAATTGCAGTTTTCTCTGTCTCTGTCTCTCTCTCTCTCTCTCTCTGTCTCTCACATCCTTCTCAGGGTGCAATGAAAGTATTGCATGTGTGGGCTAGGAGTACAGCATACTTTTGTAGGTATCTGCATATGCCCATGTGATGGCCTCTGCACCAATTGTTAGCCAGCATTTGCTAATTGCATGCAGCCAGTTGTGTACTGATTGCAGTTATCACTGTGATTTCAGAACAGTGCTACAAAAAGTATGTGAGATAGGCGTACCCCTTTCAGATTTTAAGGCCAGGGACCATGCTGTTATGCTGTGGACAATGTTCTGTGAGTGTAAAGGTTGGTATCTCTCTCATATTTCCAGGTGTGTTGTAGATTAACATTCCTCCATTCATTTCTCCAGTTTCCTGTACTAACTGTGTATGTACACTGACACCTACAACTACTGTTAATGTGTGTGTGTGTGTGTGCTTTCCTTTCACTTTTGCTTGCACTTTGTTACTAAGGCTTCAATAGTTGCCCTTTACAGTCACTACTTGTATGCCTGCTAGGTGTCTTGACTGTAGTGTGCTGCTGTAGCTTTCCTATTTTCCATGTACATTCACACCTTGGAATGCTTGCTATATTTGCTAGGGTGTTACAGCATGCAGTGTGGTCTGGCCATGGTGTGGGCTTTGACATCTATTAGGGTATTTGAGTATGCTGCTGAGCAGGCCCCAGAGACTTTCAGGTTCATCTGTTATGTGCCTCATGGAATGGTACATATCAGTGGGGTACACCCATTAAAATGTCTGGTATGCTGCAGTTGTGACTGTGGGTTAGCATGAGCATATGTATTACTACACTTTTTCTGCCATGCAAGTGATGAATACTTTCAGGACTCCATAGTTACCATTGCATGTGTTACACCTTTCTGCCTACTGTTTGTACATTTCACATGGGGTCTGTGGGGCATCCCTGTAAGTCATTCACTGTTGCTATGTCTAGGCTCTTAACTATTAGAATATGGTGGTGTCAGACCCGTCATGTGTACAGATATTTGCAGGTTGTCCACATTTCTGCCTCATATTTTGGTCAATATCTCATGCACACCTTTTTCTGGCAAGTCTGTCTGGGCTCAAGTCAGAATATGGTGACAAACATTCAAGTTTCAGACTGCATACCCTTCCGAACATCTCACAAAGTGCAGACCCTGTTACTCTCTGAACTGTCTGCGTTTGTTGTAACATTATTTGTAATGTGTCCCTGGTTTTGGGCCTTTGCTCCACATATTTTATTACTTGGTCCAGATGTGTTCCTGTAAGAGGTTGTGGGGTATGAGCAGTGCTTATCCTGCTGTGAGTATGTGTGTGGCTGGCAAGGTGCTATAGTGACATTATTACCTACTAGCTTCCAACTAGCATGGCTGTTTCTGTTCACACACTACTATTATGGAAATCCACTAGTTTTGATAGTAATTCTAAATTGCATGCTTTGTGTACTACACATCTATAATCCCTTTATATTCATTCCTACTATTACATGATATATTTATTTTAGCACAATGTTCTTGTATAAGAGTCATGGCTTAGTGGTAAGTCATGTAGACTACTGTTTCCAAGGTCCTGGGTTCGGGACTCACAGTGGGATTTTATTTTGCTTTGAACTGAGTACAGGACCTGTCAATCAAAGTGACTAAGGCACTTTTAAGCAGTTGTAACCGGGTTAGTGCTGGTTTGCGCGGAGCTCACGCATGTGCACTGGCGGTTAGCTCACAAGACACAAGCGACACCCGCTACAACCGCTAAACGTGCTTACTCTTGCGACACCGCTATTTTCTTTGAAAGAAAAGAAAATGGGGAGACAGGAAAGTGGTGAAAAAGGGGTCACAAAGAGAGTAAGACAGTAGGGAAACAAGCTTGGGATGTGCAGGAGGGATGTAGGTAAGGCCCATAGCTGCCCATTTCTTCATCAGCAACAGCTGTGCATATGTATGTAATTTGGTGTGACATTTGAAACCTTCCACCCCCTGAGAGAGGTGTCAGGACAACAATAATACTTGTTGTACAACCAATTGTAATTGATAGGTTCCATGTCCAGTAGACATGTGTGCGGAATGGGCAGCTATGTATGGGGCGTAATTTTTTTGTGGGTACAGAGTGCCCTTTTTTTTTTTTTTCAGGTGAGAGTGGTATATCAGGTGAAGGAAGTCGGTACAGCTGGGGAGGTAGGTTGGGTAGGTAAACAGACAAGACAAACAAGACGCATACAGGGTCAGTGTATGACATGTGGGGGTTACACAATTGACGGGGACGGAGGTTTGGATATCCAGAGCCCATGAGCCCACAGATGGCAACAGTGGAACTGATATCCCCACCCATAGGCAGTTGCCACTGTTCCTTCACTGCCCAGGACGGGGCTGTGCTGGGGGCTGTGTAGGCGGGGCAACAGGCATGCCCGTTAGTTGCGCCACCCATGCCTCAAGCTGGCGTAGGGGCTCGAGAACAGAGTCCCGAATCTCCCTACGCACCACAGTCTGGACACTACGGAGGGTGAGTGGTGGTCCTCCTCCGGCCACACTTGCAGAGGGGGGGGGTGAGCCCCATCCCCTGCAGCGCTTCCACCCGCAGGTGGCACAGGGCCACCAGAGGAGGGTCCAGACTCGGCACTAGTGCCAGGTGCACTCGCCAGCTGAGGTGGGAGAGGTGGGTCCGCTCGAACCCGCCTTCCCTGTCGTACTGTGTTTTGCATTATGTCATGACAGTTTGGGTTAGTGACATATAATACCATTCACAATTAGTTGTAACAGCATGCATTAGTATTCCCATTAACCAAACACCCAGATATTCACACCATTGAACAGCGTGCATAACACATGCATAATTTGAACAGAAATACACAGTCCAACAACATGCAGGGTTAATTGATGGCAACAGGCCATCAGGTGTGGATGTATGAACAGGGCAGATGCATCAACAGACATGCAAATATATATGACCCAACAGGATAAACGTCCAGGGGTGTTAATTGTGATTGCACATACCATTTTCACGTGGAATGGGTTATATGTGGTTATAGGGTGGGGTGAAGAAAGTAATATTAACACCTTCGAATAACAATACATATGCTGTACATTTCTAATAGCTACAGTTATATACACACTACTGTTCTAACTACAGTTTCCTATATGATAACTATTTCAACTTGGTGATAGGACTGTTAATGCAACATCAGTATACATCTTATGGTTCTTCATACACATTCATATCTAGCTTTGTTCAGCTACATCAGGGCTACATTTGCTTTATATAGCTGTAGACAAGTGTGGATGTTTGGTATATCAGACAAACATCCTATCTGCATATTGCAGACTGAGAGCAACATATCCAGATTTTGGGTTACACATTCCAGATGCAGCAACACTTTGAACAGATTTTGCTGTTTGGTTTTGAATCTCACATGCATTTAATTCTGTCTTGACTGCAGTATACTTTATTCAGGGGTTATTACTACTGTATTGCTGGATTCATGGCACGTTTTCACACTCTCTCACTTGCTTTCATTTTACTATTCAGGATGGTACTTCTAGGCTTTATTGACATGTTTTAACAGTAGTTATTACAATCCTTTCCAGCAGTCTCAATTCTGTCATGTTTCAGTATTTCCACAGGGATATATGTCACACATGTGTTCCATCATCTTCTGCAGCTATACGTTTCAGCCTGCTGCAGGTTGTGTACTATTTTCTTACAGGCAGGGCATTTTTATTTCAGAATATATGTCGGACAGTTTCATGTTTAGGTTAAACTTACAGGCTGACACACTTTTGTAATCAAGCAATACTTGCATACACTTTCACACTGTTACTTGCAGATTTTATTCCTTACTGACTACACTGCACTCTTTTGCTGACTGTCATACTTTTATATTTCTTTACAGTTAGTGGTAGTGGATTACTGACCTGCCTGGTGGTGCAACCGCACCAGCCTATCGCCATAGGCTCTGCGGTTCGCAGAACGGACACCTGCAGCTGTAATATAAACAAAGTAATATTGGAATACACATCTCCATAATATCAGCTAGTTTAGTTTCTTACATACATAATTAAATGTTACTTACTCAGTAGTGGGGCGTTGGGTGTTTGCCGGGCCTCCTGGATCCAAAGGTTCAGTTGGTCCTGCTTGCATCTCTTCAGGTCCGCATGGTGGTGACGGACCTGCTCACCAGTCCTTGGAATCCCTGTGGCACTGGTGAGATCATGAGCCAACCGGTCCCACGCCTCAGCCCTGTATGCTCCCCAGAGGACCTGGCCCTGCATGAGTTGGGCCTCATGATTATGGACTAGGAGCCAGACCTGGACTCCTCAACACCCCACCTCTGTGCTCGAAAGTGACTACCCTCTCCTACTCCTGTCATTCTGCCTGCAGGTCAGTTCTACAATCATTTATGCTGTGTATTCCCGCCTATGGGGCTTATATAGTCCGTTTTTCCCACACATATCTGTAATTGGCCATTTTGGAATTGTATCAACTTCAGTAAACCTGCATTGTCATGCTCTAGTTTGTATTCATTCCTATATATTAGCTATTATTGCATTTACAGGTACTGCTGTCATGGCTTAGTGGTTCTGTACCTTGACTATGGTGTATAGTATCCTGGGTTCGAACCTGGCCACTGCTTTTTATTTTTCATGACTGTCTAGACATGCTGAGGGGTGTGTCTGTGTAAAGGCAGTTTTGATACGGCTTGCTCAACGTTGCCCGTCGGTTAGCTCGTTTGAGCGGTGCGGAGTACGCTGGTTTAAGCCTCATTTGGCCATAGGCATGCATATTATGCTTAGCTCAGTTAGGGGCACATAGATTTAGCATGTTAAACCACTGCTCAGCTACGGGCACTCAGTTTGCACCAGTTGAACCACTGCTCATCTACGGGCACATGTACTAACTCTGTTAAACTGTAGCTCAGCTATGGGCATATCTGGCATTTTTTCTTCTTTTGTTACCTCACATGTCTTCAATATAAATGGGCTATTTCATTACATTTTACATAACTTGTGGTTTTATGTGTACATATTTGTCAGGGACTTGTTTCCTGCTTATTTTGAAAAAAAAAAAATTGGTGTTGTGGGGGCTCGAACCATGAATGCCTGCTCTGCAGCCAACATCTCTACCGCTACGCTATTGCTTCCTGGCTTATTTTGCATATTTAGTTCTTATATGCTTTCCCACTGACTGCTAACTGTAGCTGCGCTACGGGCACGCCCGCACAAACGAGCGCACTCACGGTTAAACATCTTTACAATTTAAAAAAAATATATAACATGTTCATTTATATATATTTTATGTTCATAGTCTGTGGGGGCATGTGTTGTGTTGTGTTTATTCACATTTCCATGGACTCTGTTGTGGGTGTTTACTTTGGGCACTTTTACACTTCTGGGGGCGTGTCCGCTTGCAGGGCTCTGCCTACAGACATGCCCCCTACTGTCTTACACGGACCGTGTTAGACTTAGGTGTGATTCAGCATGCTCTCATGAATATGCAGAGCATGCTGACATCACTCCGTTTAACTGCAGCCTCCGTGTAAGAGTTATAACTCTTACATGGAGGCTTCGTGAATCCTGGGGTATGTGTACACGATATGCATTCAATGCAATTCTTATCACATGTTTTGTGCTTTCTTGTCACTCTGAAAGATTACATTAAGTGTACATGTGGTCTACACTTTGTGGTAACCTGTATGAATCCCTGTCAATATTTAAAGCTTCATGAATATCAGTAGGAAAACTAAAATTAGAAGAATAAGTGTGTGTTGTGTCTATTGTCTGCTCACTCAGAACAGTGTGCACCTAGTGTCTGTTCATTCAGAACAGTGTACACTTAGTGTAGTCTTTATTGAATCTGGACCTATGTGTTTTAGATTGTCTTTTCAAAAAAGTGCATTTAATTAATTCTGTTTTGTTCGTGTGTATTTAGCAGGTGTTTTTAGCTTACTTTTGACTTTACAAAAAGAAGAGTATAATATTATTTTATTTTTTGTTTATTTGGGGATATAGGTTGAATCCAGTGAAAAGGATGATATTATGTGTGTATAAAGAAAAAGGAGGTTTAAGGTTAATAAATCTTATAGTTTATATTGCATCTTTGAATTTGTATAGAGCAATGAAATGTTTAGAGGACAATGATGTTTCCACTTTAACACAGATATTCAGTCTGAAGTATAAAAACAATGGTTAAATGTTTTAGTTAGAAAGAACAAAAGTTTGTTATGGAATAAGAGAGTCAAAAAGACTGAAAGTGGAGAAAAGTGTGGTACAATAACACTATGGAAATGTATTTTTGGATATATCCATGGAAAGGGTTACATAAAGCAAAAAGGAGTGCTATACAAGCAAGAACTAAGATGTAAAAAATGATAGAGTGCTAAATTTTGTTATGGAGACTGACAATACAAAAATTACCATTTAAGGTGAATATGGGCTATAAAAGTAAGAAATATAGACTTTGTCTGCACTGTGGGGAATTCAAAACTAGTGAATATGTTTTTATGATGCAGAAGGATTAAAATGTTATGGGAAATTATTTTAGATGCAGATTATGTGGAGGGATTTACAGAAATAAGTATTATAAATATGGATATGATAGAATTTGGATATTATAATAATAAAAGTAGAAATTATGTTGAGAGAATTAATATAAAAATGTTTTGTATTGTATGGATTATATGGAATCAAAGAGTGAAGGAAATTATGTTTAATGAAAATAGGATTTTGCTATGATGTTAAAAACATAAGTTTTTTATGGAAGTTGGAGTGGGGGTCAGAAAGTAAAAACAATATTATTGTGTTTATTTTTTTTGGAGAAAATGTAAAAGAGAAATGTATATATTGTTTATAGTGTATAGTGAGGGAGTAAATATGCACGTATATTTTAATAAAGGATCTCTAGTCCTTGAAGTTGCTAGATGGTACTAGAGGGCTCCTACAGCATCAAGAACAGACATAAAAGAAGTAGCTGCATGGAGGAGGAGTGAAAATATATGGAGAGTTTGGAGATGGAAAGGGAGAATTCAGGGAAAGATTTGTTTGATATGGAGTTTCAGAATGTAAACAATGATTCCTGAGCAATGAATGTTACAGTTGAGCAGAGTTTAGCTGTCTCCACAGAGAAGGAAATAAGTGAGTCTGTTTAAGTGATACAGATAACAGGACTAGCATCAGGAGGGCTTGCAGGTGATGTTCTGCAAAAAATAATCAAGCAAGATGATCCAGTTGACAATTCTGATGTTTCATTGGGTGAGGTGGCAGATAACTTTTTTGGAAGGGCTGAGAATGTTAATGTGGAAAAGAAACTGGATGATCTGGCAGCACAGCAGAGAATGCAACAGCACAGCAACAGAAAATATAATAGAAAAACAGCAACAAATTGAGAAGGTGCCTTGTTTTGTGGCAATAGATGTAGTAATAAAAACATATGCAGTAGTGACAGCAAGCAAAAAAGGAAAGTAGCAACAAAATGAAAGTAAAACTGTTTATAAAAAAGAAGAGAAGACTGACTATGAGAATAAGAACAAAACTTGTCACAGACAGATATTGTGTATGGAACAACTGTTTTGTGTGTTCTAAAGCTCAATAAATTTGGACTTTTAAACATACTGGGAGAGTGACTTTTTATGACTTAACATTTGAAACTCATAGACTGATGATGAAATTTCTGGAAATTTGTAACAAAAAGAATATTTATGCATGGATCAATTATTTGTTTTCTGGTAGTAACTTAAATGTTAAAAAGTATTACTTTGCATTTTAGAACTAAAGAATTGTAAGAAGACTATGTTAAAAACATGCATGCAGGGTCTCTGTGAAACTGTTGGGAATAGTGTGAAATTTAAAGATGGCAGAAACTTTTGGAATGGAGGGTGGAGGTTACAAGCTATTCTGAGATATGAAAAAAAAATTCTCAAGTGTTATTTTTGTGGCTAGTCATAGAGGGACATTAAGATATGCTGGGCAGCCTACATCATGTTTCTTTATGGAGACTTTTCTCGTTTAATTGATTGTGACAAGGTACAATGTAACCATTGTGGGGGGAAAGGAAATATTCCAGGAAGGTGTGTGCCTGAATGCAGAATGTTTAAAATCGGGATACTTTTAGACAGATTGTCAAGAGCAAAGAGTAAATAATGAGAAAAGGGGAAAAGAGAAGAAAAAATGCAAGAGGAAGGACAACAGGAGGCTGGGGAGAGGGTGAATTAGGTGAAGAAGAAACTGTAGTGGAAATATTATTAACACTGTAAGAAGGATAGGGATACTGAAATAGTGTGCTTGATGTAATGTGGATGTTATTATGTTATGACACATGAGGAAAGACTGTGAACAGAACAATTACAAGTTGGAAATATAATATCAAACTTAGAAAGTGAACATTGTTCTGGAGTGGCTGAGTTGTATGAAAAAAAAACTGAAAATACTAGGTGTAACATTAATAAGGCTGGGAAGGCTAACTTTTGTGGATGTGAGGTGGAGAGAACGTTTACAGAATTATAGCATTGTATGGATATATAACTAGTAGAAAATGAGAGAATCTGTTTTACCCAATATTAGACTATGTGGTAGTGCTTAACATGAAAATTATAGTTGTGTAGGACTTTAGTTGTGATTTATGGTGAAAATATAAAAAGTAAGGGAAATATGTAGAACAAAATATAGGAAGTGATAAAGGCTAGTAAATTAGCGGTGTGGATCAAAAGGCAATGGACTTACAGAAGGGGGCAGTTGGATATGAAATTGATTATTTTGTATTATCAGAAGGCATGGGGGTAGCAGGTGACAATACAGTTTTGAGGGTTTTTTTAGACCATTTAGCAATATGGATGGAGGTGATTGAAGAAAGAGATTATATTAAAATAGGAAAGGGGATAAAAAGAATAAATGAAAATCATGTAATATATCTAGAGAGTTGGAAGTATTGAGGTTATGGAGGGATCCTATAACCATGAAGGACATCTATAAAAACTAGTCTGAACAGTGGACTGAATTTAAAAAGACATATAAAAAGTGTTTTTATTTCAATAAGATTGATGGAAGAAAGAGGAAGTGAAGTATGGGAAAAGGTATAGAAATATTTTATAGAATTTAGAAAATAATACAAGATACTATCATGCTATAGAAAAGGAACATATAAAAGAAATCAAGAAAATTAAGGCATTATTGTTACATGAGAGAAAGGAGGAGGTATCTTAATATTGGGTAAAATCGTAAAAGATGATATTAGTATAATGGGTAAAACTGTAAAGGGGATAGTGGTATGGGGGGAATGAAAAATGTAAAAGGAGAGGTAATAAGTACCCAAGAACAAGTTATGAGTATTGCAGTACAGTAGTACAGCATGTGGAAACTATATCAGAATAAAAAGAAGGAAAATAAAAGAGAATGGAGCATAAAAAAAAATGAAGAATTTGAAAAAGAAATTATTATTACTGAACTGTATGAAGTACTTAGGAAAGTAAACACTGATTCAGAACCTGGCCCAGATGGTATAGAGTATGGAATATACAAGAAATTAATGGTTTATCTAAGAGGGTATTTTGCAGATATATTGACTGAATGGTTGAAGGAAGGGTATGTCTGTGACATGTAGTGGACAATTAAAATGTATATGTAAGAAATGAGAAGCATGAAATAAAAATAATGGAGACCGATCACACTAAATAACACAGATTACAGCACTTTATGAGAATATTACAGAGGAGAATGGAAGGATGAGTAATTTTATGGAAGAACGAATATATGATATAAAAAGGGAAGGGATGTCAAGAATTGTTACTGGTTGTGAGAGAAATTGTGGATATTATAACTAAAAGGGAGGATATGAAACTTATGGTAGGTGATAGTATCAAGGTATTAGATACAGCAGGACATGATGCTCTGTGGGATGTTATGGAGAAGCATGGCACAGATAATAGAATTAGGAGACTGCGTATGTGTCAGCATATCAAAACAATAGAGTGAGAGTGTTAGTGAATGGGTGGCTGAGTAAGAAAACATGCATGAAGTGCGGTA
Organism: Protopterus annectens; assembly: GCF_019279795.1. Lineage (NCBI taxonomy): Eukaryota > Metazoa > Chordata > Ceratodontiformes > Protopteridae > Protopterus > Protopterus annectens. The sequence continues at coordinate 1,460,688,639 of NC_056743.1, forward strand.
TAAGACAAGGATGTCCCATGAGTGGAATATTGTTTGCATTGGTAATGAATGTGATAGTAAGGTTAGTAGCCGCAAAAAGAGTGGAAAACTGGGAAGCAAGAAATAATAGGCTGATCATCCTAACATTGATGTAAAGAAAAGTTATGAACAAGTATTCTCAGGGTAAGAATGGTTGGATTCCCGGAAAAGCAGTGGTTGTCAGACTGCAGTTGCTTTGGGTTTTGGAAGGAAGATCACACAAAATCAATGTATTCTTCTTTGTAATGCCATCAGTGAACTGAATAAGCTAGCACAATGGATATGGTGTACCTGGGCTCTATTAGATCTGCTTCCATCTCATCTTACTCATTTATCGTAATATTAACCATGTTTTGGTCTCTAACCCCAGCTGCACTTATACTCGTTACATTATGAAAAACATTTCCTTAACAGTACTACTACACAAGACAATCAAACCTAGAAAAAACACATATGCACAACACTAATTCTGTCCCTTTTTCGATTCATTAGCCTAACCCTAGCCCACATACACACACACACACGCGCACACACACACACACACACACACACACACACACACACACACACACACACACACACACACACACTTCTACCAAAAGTTTAAATATTATAATAATCCCACTTACCTGCATGCAAGCAAACCTCACACAACATGTTGAAATATTGATATTCCAAACATCAACATTTCCAGCATTTTATAGTACGAACTTTCAAGAAAGAGCACATCTGTTTATTTTGTTGATAATATGTGATTCACCAAAGTGAACTGTAACCACACTTCCACATACATTTCTTCACTTAATCTCTCAGTGAAAGAGAGAAAGCAGTAAGGTAATATGACTTGTGAGCAAATAATATTAAGCAACAGTAGGTGGGGTGGATGGGTTTAAGAATATGGATGTCAGAGTCCTTGGTAATGATAACCAGAACATTGAGGAAGCTAAGCTAAAACTAAGTATAAAGAAGTTCTATACTAAAGGAAAGAAGCTTATGTAGTTAGGAGATGCCAAACTACAAATGGTTTTAATAAAGCATGGAGTGGATACCATTAGACACTTGTTAGGGAATGAACTAGCTACATAATTGTACAACTTAGGCCAAGTGTCTTTTATGTATGTTCTAATATAACAATGATGCAGGATGATGAATGTTTTCCTATTCTACGCACAGTCATGGGTATATTAGTGCCACTCTGCTCTGTTTTCAGTGGTGTCCTGTGCTGCTTTTACTATGTTTACAATCACAGTAGCTACGGCATGTCCATGTAGTATACTGCTAGTGTAAATATAATAACCCACATGATGACACTTGTGTTGTTTGCTGTGCTGTACCTTGTCTCTTCTGGTCATCTTATCCGAAAAATCATCACAAGATATGGAGAATTATGTGCACATGTATGTGTAAGCAGTTCTGATCCTCCTCAGGTTGTGCCACTGTATATATCTAACTTGGCTTTCCTTCAACAGTTCACCACATGCAGTTAGAATTTATACATCATAATACATGTACAGAGCAATGCATAAACAGGTTGATTACACCATTGTAAGAAGTTATGTGAGTAAATGCCCCAACATGATGCTGAAAGTGTTTTCCGCAAGACCATTTTAGGACTAAGCTATATAACATCTGGGACATAGGATGTTTCACATTCCTTGTTTTATATTTGCATAATCATAAAATTGAAACTAGGGAAAGTTTTTAGTGACGTTACATGCTTACTAATAATTCCTATTAGTGGGGTTTAAATTCAGCCTAAGTTTCTTACCTACATCCTTATTTGCTAATTTCTGTGACATGCAAATGCAATTTGATTAAGTATGACAAATGTTATCACTTTATTTCTATGGTCTGGGAAATTTGGTAGTCCTAACAGTTTTTGTCACAGGGGTTATCTGTTATAGAACTAAGGTGTCATAAACAAAATATTAAAATGTATTTATCCTGTGCATAAGATATAAAAATAAATAAATCTCTTCATCTACACATAGCTTGCATACCATACTAAATGTACTAGTACCCATGGCACCCACTATCATCAATGAAAATAAACATATCTTAGTCATATGACTTAACTAGAATTGCTTCCCAAATAAAACAGGTAAATTAAGGCCATAAAATACACATATGATCTACTTATGATTAAGCATATAATAATGAAGTCAATTGCTATGCCACTAACAAAAATATCTATCTATCTATATATGTGTGTGTATTTGGTTATTTGATTAAATACACCATACTGCTTGCATTATTTTTAAATAATTGTTGACGACTAAACTGTTGTTTCTCAAATTATTTTCCAGGAAGATACCCATACATTGGAATGGATAAAAATGAAACCAAAAACAGAAGACCAGGACAACTCTAAAAATCTTTGAAATATAAAAATAAATATCTGTCTGACTATGTATACAAAGCTACAGTTAAATAATAGTTATATGGCTTATGTATGGATATAGTATTACCTGGTGGGTACTGAAAGTTCTAATAATTATGACTAGTGCTTTAATCTCAGTAAAATGTGTCCATCCAGTTATCTGCATTGCTTTACTTATTAAAATAAAAAATATATTATCTGTATTGCAGGAATAGTTAGTATATTTTCCTGTAACACTGTTTTGTGTGGAAATTTAGAAATATAATTCAGTTCCAGCAGCAACCAGACAGTGTTTCTTGTCATGATGTTAATGGTAATTTATATACTCAATAATTTGATGTAAACTGATTTTATTTTATATATTTCTGTGGAATTATTTCACTTTTACTGACTTAAAATCTAAAATTGTAGTCCTGTTCACATAGTTTAACTGGTAAAGTCAGCATATTTCTTTGTCTCAGTTTTTTCAGCAATTACTGATAAGTATACAAAGTTGAAAACATATACCCCAGGATTCACTAACTTTTCGTGTAAGACTAAGTTAGTCTTACAGAGTAAGACGGCAATGCACCATGCATATTCATGAGGGCACGTTGCCTCAACTCTAAGGCTAACACGGAGTGCGCACGAGTGCAGGGGGCATGTTGGACTGCCGGGCAGTCCAAAAATCCACACCCCTGCAAGTCTCTCAATCGAGAAATGTCAACTTACATGAGCGAGTCCGCTCAAATGTGTACATACCCAACACTACACTCCCCACATTCTTAACCCCTGTACAATTATAAAATGCAAAACTTTTATTTTTTTTTTAATATTCCCGATATACCTGCCCGTATTTGCGTGTGTTTGCGCGGGTTTGCCCTTTGCGTAGCTATAGTTAGCAGCATAGACACCGAAGAGGATAACAAGAAAAAAATATGCAAAGTAAGGTAAATAGCGATAGCGCAGTGGTAGAGCCTTCACACAAAGAGGAAGTCCCACCACTCCCCCTTCCATTTTCAGTAGGAAATCTGTATATAAAAATAACTCCTGACATTTATCATTGAAATTTTTGTAAAAAGCATTGAAATGGCTTATGTAGTAGTGAATGCATTTTATATATATATATATATATATATATATATATATATATATATATATATATATATATATATATATATATATATATCTAAGAATGTGAAATGGTTATGCATACTGATGGATGCATAAGTAACATATCTTAAGCAATGTGAAACACTGCTAAGCAAAGTTAACCAGTATTAAGCATATTTAAATGTAATTGCTCATAGCTGAGCACTGCGTTAACTAGTGCAAACGCTTTGCGCATAGGTGTGCATCGCGCCAACTAGCGCAAACAGAGCATGGTTTGCGTGACATTGCCCATCGCACCAACTTGCGAAATGAGATTGCACGTAGCTGCGCACTTCGCAAACCAGTGCAACGTTGAGCAACGTCGAGAAAAGCTGAGCAAAGTCAGCTAAACACAGCCACACCTCCTAGCCGGTCTGGCCAGTAGTAAAATAAAAAGCAATGACAGGGCTCGAATCCAGGATACTGTGCACCATATCACAGTACTAAACCACTAAGCCATGACAGCATTTCATGACCATGCACTTTCTACACACACATACATATCAGTGGAAGTTTACCCATTGCTAAGCAGGTGTGCTTTCAGCTGAGTTTTTTCAAAACCGGCCAATCACAGATAAGTGCGGGAAATGAGGCATATTTAAGCTCCATAGGCGGGAATACTTGCCATAACTGGTTGTAGCTCCCATCTGCAGTTAGCATGGCTGGTGTTGGAGAGGGCTCTCGATTTTGAGCACAACGTTGATGCACTGAGGAGTCAAAAGTAATGGTTTGGCTCCTCATCCATAATCATGAAGAGCAACTCCTGCAGGGCACTCAGTAAAAAGCAGAAGCCTGGAACCGTCTAGCTCATGATCTCACCAGTGCCACAGGTGTCCCTCAGACTGGTGAGCATGTCAGACACCACTACTCAGACCTGAAGAGATGCAAGGAGGACCGACTGAACCAGTGGATACAGGAGGCCCGTGGGATGGAAAATGCCCCACTACTGAGTAGGTAGCCATGGAATGAAGTATGTAAGAATTGCTATTGTAGTCTATATTATGGATAGGTATGTCTCAATATCACTTCATTTACTTCACAGCTGCAGGTGTCCGTGCTGCAAATCAGCAAGCCTATGCAGATAGGCTGCTAAGGCTGCGCCACCAGGCAGGTTAGTAAATATTCTGCATGTATTGTTATATAAAATAAGTGAGAGAGCCTGAAAAAGAGTGTTGTAACCCATTGATAAAGGTATAATAAGTCTTGAATAATTTCTCTGCATGTACTGTTATATAAAATAAGTGAGAGCCTCTGAAAAAGAGTGTTGTAACCCATTAATAAAGGTATAATAAGTCTTGAATAATTTCTCTGCATGAACTGTTATATAAAATAAGTGAGAGAGCCTGAACAAGAGTGTTGTAACCCATTAATAAAGGTATAATAAGTCTTGAATAAGTCTTCTGCATGCACTGTTATATCAAATAAATGAGAGAGCCTCTAGAAAAGTTTGTTACGTAATTAATAAAGGTATAATTCCTGGAGTGTGTCCGTGTCACTTTCTTTGATATTTTGTTGTACTCTTGCATTATAGAAATAGTACTGCTGCATTAAGCGCTGTCAACCCACACTTGGGTAGGCCCATATAAAGTGGATGAAGGGAGTGCCAGTAACTGTTAAGCATATATGCAGTCCTCAACTGTTTGTTCATGGCCAGCATGTACAGGTTAATCTGGCACATAAGTAGCTTGTTACTGTGTTTCCCAGAAATGTCGGTGTGTTGCTAGAAATGTAGAGGGCTGTTAAAATATAACTGATAATGTCACCTGAACACATCTAGATATGTAGATATATAAATATAAATATAATATATAAATACGTAGCAGTAACATCTGCATCCTGGACAGTTTGTATGTCAGATACAGGTCAGGCATATAAAGAACTAGCAAAACCCATTTCACAATTTAATGGACATTGCCTAGTGTAATACATGTAGGGGATATATACCTGCAGTCAATAGGAATGTAGTGTAAACTATACGTATATATAAGTTGTTAATGGAGGTATCTTTTTACACCCTACTCTATGTGCATAAACAATGCAATTCCACACCTCAATGGGTATGTCTAATCTCAAAACATTTGTTGGGACATATGTCCTATTGGTTTATAAATATCTGCATTTACTTTGATGCATGTGCCCTGTTCAGATACCACAATCTTGGTGGCCTGTTGCCACCAATTAATCCTGCATGCTGTTGTAATTTCCACTGTTGTTCTATATGTGCATGTGTTATGCTTGCTGTTCAACTGTTGGAACTCTGGTGTGTTGGGTTAATGGGAATACTACTGCATGCTGTTACAACTAATTTGGAATGCTGTTGGCTGTTACCAACCCTTAATGTCATTAAATCATCCTAAACATAGAATGTATGTGAAGGCCGGTCCCAGCGGACCCACCTGTCCCACCTCAGCTGATGATGGCACCTGGCACCAGCAGGTCTGGTGCCCAGCCCAGGACCTCCTCCTCCATTGGGCCTGTGCCACCTTCGGGTGGAAGCACTGCAGGGGATGGGGCTCATCCCCCCGTGCAAGTGTGGGTGGAGGAGGGCCAACTCTCACCCTCCGAACGGTCCGGGCTGTGGTGCATAGGGAGATGCAGCTTTCTGTCACTGATCCTCTACTCCAGCTTGAGGCACGAGTGGCGCAACTCACAGGTGAGCCTGCCCCTCCTATGCAGCCCTCAGCACAGCCACCCTCTGGGCTGTGAAGGTGCAGTGGTAACTGCCCATGGGTGGGGATCTCAGTTCCACTGTTGCCATCTGTGGGCTCATGAGCTTGTGGTTTCCAAACATCCTTCCCCATCAATGTTGTTCAACCCCACATGTGTCATATTCTGCCCCTGTATGTGTCTTGTTTGTCCTGTCTGTTTACCTCCCCAACCTACCTCCCCAAATATACCTACATCCCCTACCCCACATTTCACTCTCACCTGGAAAAAAAAGGGCAATCTGCTCCAAAAAAAAATTACGCTCTATACCTAGCTGCCCATTTTGCACACATGTCTGCTGGACATATAAAATGTAATTTAATTGGCAGTACAACATACGTTGTTGTCTTCACTCCTCTCTCAGGGGTCGAAGGTTTCATATTTCCCTCCAAAATTATTGCATATGCACAGCTGTTGCTGTAAAAGAAATCGGCAGCTATAGTCCTTCCGTACACCCGTCCTGCACATCCCGAGCTGTTTTCCCTACTGTCTTTCCCTCTTTGTGCCCCTTTTTCACCTCTTTCCTATCTCCCCATTTTCTTTTCATTCAAAGAAATGAGCACTAGGGTTAGCGGGAGTAAGCACTTTTAAGCAGTAGTTAGCGGGTTTGCGCGAGTGTGTGCATGTGTGCATTTAGCTAAGTAATGCTAAGCTTCACTCAAACCCATGCAAACCCACTTACAACTGCTTAAAAGTGCCTTAGTCACCCTGCATTTGAGGGCCCTTGTTCAGCTCAGCAGCAACATATAACACCTCTGTCAGTTTTGAACCCCAGACCTTGGATACACTAGACTGCATGAAGTACCACTAAGCCACAGTAGATATACAGCAGGCTGTTGTGGAAATAGATATATCATGCATCAGAATGAGTGAATGTAAAGGAAAAATAGGAATGCCATAACACAAAACCTGTTCTGTGGAACTTTACAAGCAGTTGCTGTGGAATTGCATTACATGACTGTGATAAGAGAACCAGCTATTCTAGCAGGAAATAATATTACAACAGCACTTTACAACCCCCACATAGTATCATAGCAGGACAAACAGTGGCATATCTGATTAAGGCAGAAGACATACATCCCAACTGTGACTACATTTCAGGGATGTCCCTGATTTTGAAACATATGTTAGCTGTGTCCCTCTGAATCCCCTGAAAAGCACTGACATTAGGCACAAAGGTGGGGTATTACACCTAATGAATAATGACAATATGTAGGAGTTAGACACCGCTTGTACTTCAGAAAAGGTGTAGTAATCCATATGCACTGGTTCTCGCGAAGTCTCCACTTACTGTTTCTAATATTTTGAAGGTTTACCTCACTTTTACCTACCTTTAACTCACTCTGTTCAAATATGTACCCGAGTGTTTCAGAGGCCTGGCTGAGGCAGAAACACACAGGCATATCAGCTTTTCTGCTGTTACACACTGTGCAAATAGCTTTGGAAGGAGTTCCACAAGCATATCCTTATGTAGGCGTACAACACTGAAATACCAAAGGATGTAGCCATGTACTGGTAGCAAACGACTGTAACAATGCCATTGTACCAGCGCTGAAAAGACCTGTGCATTGCACAGACAGAGAATAACAGGTCTGACCATAAGCTAATCACCCTTAACATCCACATCCCACCCCCACCCCCCAGTAAAACTTCTCCAAAGCCAACTTCATGCTACTCAAGTCAGAAGTGACAAACTTCATAACACCCATGCAGACGGGAACTGAAAGTTCAACTGCTGAATCCTACACTAAGGCACTGTACGAGCACATCCACTCATGCATGAATCGTGCCATCCCAAATAGAACCAAAATGCTCTCATCCAAAAAAAGGAAGCCAATCTGGTGGTCCCTTGCCATAAACAAACTTTACAACAAAAGGAAGAAACTTTTGCAGAAAAGAGGAAAATCCCAGGATGCAAAAAACTCCCTTACTAGCCTCAGTAAGAAACTGAGATGCCTCATAAAATCCTTCAAAGCTAGTTATGAAAATAAAATTGCCAAAGATTCCAAAGACAACCACAAAGCATTCTATAACTATGTCAAGAATCTAAATAGCAATGCTCAGATCTGCTCTGAGCTAAAACAGAATGGCATTAAATATACTGATCCAAAGGATATTGCCAATATCCTGGCAGATCGATTCAGTGCCAACTTCACCCCCCTTTCACCCCATAAATGGCCCATCTCAATACCGGAAGATTGCCAAATTCCAGTAATAACGGCCACATAGGTACAAAACGCACTCTCTAAAGCCAAGAATACAGCATCCATGGGACCAGATGACATCCCGGGCTGTGTACTATATGAACTGGCACCTCACCTAAGTGTCATGTTTAATCATAGCCTCACCTCAGGTTTCATGCCCACTGAGTGGCGCAGAGCTACAGTTATCCCAATCCACAAGGGGGGATCCACCTTGGATCCTGGAAACTACCATCCCATCAGTCTGACAAGCCTTATCTGCAAGGCCATGGAGCGTATTATCATGGAACTTATAAACAAAGACATTGGCAACCTTCAAACACTGGACCCCACCCAGTTTGGGTTTGTGAAGGGCCGATCTTGTTTTTCTGAACCTGATTGACTTCTTTGAATCAGTCTCCAGAGCCATGGACAAGGGTAAGGTGGTCCAAACAGCCTATCTAGACCTTGCCAAGGCCTTTGACACCATCCCCCACTCTGGAATCATAGATAAACTTACTAAGTTGGGCATTAATCCCTATGTCACCCAATGGGTTGCTAAATGGCTTGCTGATAGAACCCACACTGTAAAAGTAGCCGACTCCAAATCCAGCTCCAGACAAGTGACAAGTGGAGTACCTCAGGGTTCAGTCCTGGGGCCGCTCTTGTTTGGCATCTACTTCTCTGAAGTACAGGTCAACACTAAGGAACTCTGGCTAACAAAGTTTGCAGATGACTGCAAACTGGGAGCCATTATTGAATCCCTAAATGATGTGGATACTCTACAAAAGGGCCTTACAGAAACAGATACTTGGTGCCAGAGCCATGGGCTCAAGCTCAATGCCAAGAAATGTATTGTTATCCCTTTGGGAAAAACATGTATCCATGAATTACCATATAGGTGGCAGTACACTAAACACAGAAAGTGTGATAAGAGACTTAGGGACACAGGTGGACAGTGGTCTCACCTTCGAAAACCACATCGCCACAACAGTCAGGAAATCCTTCTATGTGGCACACCTCATCACGAAGGGCTTTTCATCCAGAAAAAAGGAGGTCATTGTCCCACTGTACTCATCCCTTATTAGACCCATTATAGAATACAACGCCCCATTTGGTATGTACCTCTCAAGACATCTG